>NC_142951.1:21835266-21860266 GCF_046866305.1 Octopus bimaculoides | reverse complement strand
CATATTATATCAGAATCTAGATCAAAATCTTTAATCTTTGTTTTCCCCACCAAAAATTAAGATTTCAAAACCCAACCAAGAGAAAATTATTTCACTTACACACCTCTCCCACCACCACCTTTTTTATAATCACACCTAAAAAATACCACCACACTCAACTGTGAGTTGAAGAGACAACTTCAACAGAGAAATAGTAACCAAATCTCCTTCAAATCATACACTAGCATCTTTAAAAGAGAAAGAAAGAAAAAAACATAGTCGTGGATACTGCAAAGACAGTATCAATTACACATGGAATGTCTTTGATTACAAGCCTGTTAATTTGAATTAATCTGGAACTCAAACAACATTCATGACCTCACTTCACCTTGCCAACAGACACAGGTGAACAAGGTCACCCTCATGTTTTAGATTTCAGATATCACAGAAATCTGAATAGAGCAACAACAACAAATATTTATGAATTGTTAAATATAATTCAAGCGTGTTTTTATTATAAGCTTCGTAATCTGATGAAACACAGCAAAGTAATTTCTCTTGAGAAACACATATACAGATCTTTTATTGAACAAGAAAAAAGAAAAAGCTTGCTTTTTGTTGTAGTTGTCTAGAAACTGGGTCAGTGATCCACTAAGAAATAACAGTAAGGTCTTAATTCTCAATTCACTAAATACTCCAAACCTGAAGGCTTCTCTCTCTCCCCCCACACCTCTCCCTCTCTCTCTTTCACTCTCTTGTTAGTAAGGACCTTTGAGAGGTATATTATCCAGGGCCTAGGAATAATGCACCACTTGCATCTCCTCACATAAAGGCCCTGTCTATGTGAGAAAAAGGAATTATGTCCAAGTCTTATATAACATTAAGATCTTATTTCTCAATTGAATATTCAGTGTGTGTGTGTGTGTGTGTGTGTGTGTGTGTGTGTGTGTGTGTGTGCGCGCGCGCGTGCGTATCTCTCTCTCTCTCTCTCTCTCTCTCTCAAGATGATCTCTGATAGAAAGCATCATCTCACTATCTTTTACCTTCCTTGCACCATCAGACTGATGACCAACTCTCCTGGTGACTTTTTCTTTGACAAATGCTTCATGCATGTCAAGGAATTTTTGTGAGAGAATACTACAGCTGTTTCCCAGTACCTTCTTTCAAGAAGGTGTCATGTAAACAAAAATGCAAAGCTACACCAATCGTTTCATCAGCTAGAAAAAAATCAGACACATTCACCACAACTACTCAAGCACTCAGGATGTAAAGAATCAGAAACAAACTGTAACAAAATTTGGCACAAGGCCAGGAATTTTAGCAGATG
The DNA here is from genome assembly GCF_046866305.1 of Octopus bimaculoides. Classification (NCBI taxonomy): domain Eukaryota; kingdom Metazoa; phylum Mollusca; class Cephalopoda; order Octopoda; family Octopodidae; genus Octopus; species Octopus bimaculoides. The sequence goes on along the minus strand of NC_142951.1, from coordinate 21,858,960 downwards.
GGCTTAGTCGATTACATTGACTCTCTTACTTGGCTGGTACTTTATTCTATCAACCTGAGGTCAGCAGGATTTTTAACTCAGAGTGTAAAGAGCAAGGAGAAGCATGACTAAGCATTTTGTTTCATATGCTAACAGTTTTGCCAGCTTGCCATCTTCAGTTCACCAAATTAAAGTAAACAATAAATAATACAGAGAACTTTGTCCAAAGTGTTAACAATTCTTCTAATCCACCATCCTGTGGTACTTTATTTTATCACTCCCAGAAGAATTAAATAAAATCAAAGTTGACCTTGGTAGAATTTGAACTCAGCATGTAAAGAGCGACAAGAAGATACCACAAGGTGCAATAATTTAATATGCATCAAGTAATATAAGGTGCATTAAACATACACCAAACACCATATTTATGTTATATACAGAACACTTCATCACACTGCATTATACAACACCACATTGCAGTTCACAAGTCAGAAAAGGATATTCTACATCATATGGGATTCATATGACTCCTAGGAGTCCATCTAAGATTTTGGTGGGTTCACATATGCAAAAAAAGTAAATTGGGGATCCACAGTATTTTAGTCCTGTAGCATTCAAACTGGCCAGTTCCAGCCCAAATATTCTGCCTCTTTTATGTTCAAACCAGCCAGATCTGGCCTCTCACATCTACCCAGCAATGTCCTTCTAAAAATAAGCAATCACATCATGAAAATCTCGAAACTACACAATAATGCAAGATTAATTGAAAACATTGTGAATAAATAAGCATTAGATTTGGCAGAATAATTTGAATGCTAAAGGGTTTAGGGTCCATCAGAATGGTTTGATTTAGATGTATTTATTGCAAGAAACAGCTAAATTTCTTTCTCAAACATTTTGCACAGTTCAGCCTATGCAAGTTCATGTGTCAAAAGCAAAACAAGAATTTTGAAAGAAGTATCTATAAAACTAGTTTATAAATATCGAATGGTTACAGAGGTCCACTAGAATAAAATAGTAAACAAAGGGGTCCACAGATGAAAAAAATGGTTGAGAAGCACTGTTCTATATGATTACATGGCCTGCTAGAAATCTCAACCAAATCTCCCTTAAATTGCTCCACAGTGTCTTTAAAAATCAATGGATGTTTATTAGATAATGTAGTTACAGATACATGATGTTTGGATAAAAGGCAGGATGATCATAAGCTAGGATAATACCACAAACACAATTTATTGGTTTCAAATTCTGATACAAGGGCAGCAATTTTGGGGGAGGGGGTAAGTGATTAGACTGACCACAGTACTCAACTGGTACTTATTTTATCGACCCTGAAAGGACGAAATGTAAAATCAACTTCAGTGGAATTTGAACTCAGAACATAACGAGAGATGAAATGCTACTCAGCCTATTGCTTGGCATGCTAATGATTCTGGACAGTTTGCTGCCTTACAATCACAATAAATAACCACTGTAAACAATATGTGAGAAAAACCAGATTGCTATCAAATCTTTAACTGAACCAAGGAAACATTTAAAATTTATATTAGACCAGAGGTGGGCAACTGCTTTGGCTCAGGGACCACTTTGATACAGCCATGGTTAGTGGAGGGCCACATCATCTATAGCTGGTCGTATTCATTAGTTAACATTACATTTCATTTAATGCAAAGTGTAAATTACATCATAATAATTAATAGATAAAACTAAAACAATAGTGGTACACAGAAAAGGTTTCATTAAGTTTATTTATGTGCAAATTACACATCAGCCAGCACAAGTAATTTAATGAGACAAATGTAACCTGTCACACTTATTTACAATTGTTTTGAAATCAGGAGTGAGGTTGCTTGTTGAGATCCTCATCACTGTCTGCAACTTTATGTCAATCACAGAGGATCTATTTTTAATCTTTATTGATTTTCATGCAAGAAAAATCTTTGCTCACAAATACATATGGATCCAAAAATAGAAAACATTTTCCCAGCAAATTTCTTCACACATGAAAATTTGTCAGTAGATAGAGATCTGTTAAATTCTATCAATGTCACAGAATTAAACATTTCTTTCAGTGTGTGATCTGACTGCATGGCAATTAATTCAAGCTGCACATCCTCAGGTGTTGTATCAATATCAGCAGTGAAAGGATAAGATAACAAATTTAAATCAGGCTCAATTTTCTTAAAATCCTGAAATTTTCTTGTGACCTCATCCTTCAAACTCAGTAAATGATCCCTAATCTTGGAGGAAACACTTGCAGGCACTTTCTGTTTTCTTAATAAAGGGAAATAACAAAACTTGTCCTCACCTGCTTGCCTTGCAAGCAGACCTAGTTTTGTTTTGAATGATCTCACATACCTAAACATTTCATGTACAAACAACCCCTTTCCCTGCAATGTCACATTCAATTCTTACAATTTCTCAAGCATATCAGCTGCAAACATCATCTCATATCTCCACTCCTCATATCCCATTTTGATCACAAAATCACATGAAAGCCTCTTTATGTCTAGAAAGAGGAACACTTTATTCTTTAATTCCCAAACCCATTTTAATATTTTGCCCAGGCTCAACCACTGAATGTTGTTGTGGTAAATCACATCTCCATACTCTGCCTCCACATTCTCAAGCAGGGATTTAAATTGCCGATGGTAGAGCGCCCTTGCTCTGACTGTGTTCACCATGCTTACTACAGGATCCACCACATGCTTTAGGTCCAGTGCAGCTTTACAGACCCTTTCCTGATGCAAAATGCAATGAAAAGACAAGATATCACTGTCTTGGTGTTCTGCTTTTAACTTGTTCTCTAAAAGTTTAATCATACCCACATTTCTTCCAGTAAATCTTCTGGCCCCAACTGTTGTAATGCTTGCCATTCTATTCCATGACAAGGTACTTTTCTCCACACAATCCACAACACATTTAAACAAGTCCTAACTTGTGGTTGTATTTTTCATTGATTCCAAACCATGTAGTTCCTCTGTGATGACAAAATTTTCATCAATTCCACAGACTCTTTAACTGAACCAAGGAAACATTTAAAATTTATATTAGACCAGAGGTGGGCAACTGCTTTGGCTCAGGGACCACTTTGATACAGCCATGGTTAGTGGAGGGCCACATCATCTATAGCTGGTCGTATTCATTAGTTAACATTACATTTCATTTAATGCAAAGTGTAAATTACATCATAATAATTAATAGATAAAACTAAAACAATAGTGGTACACAGAAAAGGTTTCATTAAGTTTATTTATGTGCAAATTACACATCAGCCAGCACAAGTAATTTAATGAGACAAATGTAACCTGTCACACTTATTTACAATTGTTTTGAAATCAGGAGTGAGGTTGCTTGTTGAGATCCTCATCACTGTCTGCAACTTTATGTCAATCACAGAGGATCTATTTTTAATCTTTATTGATTTTCATGCAAGAAAAATCTTTGCTCACAAATACATATGGATCCAAAAATAGAAAACATTTTCCCAGCAAATTTCTTCACACATGAAAATTTGTCAGTAGATAGAGATCTGTTAAATTCTATCAATGTCACAGAATTAAACATTTCTTTCAGTGTGTGATCTGACTGCATGGCAATTAATTCAAGCTGCACATCCTCAGGTGTTGTATCAATATCAGCAGTGAAAGGATAAGATAACAAATTTAAATCAGGCTCAATTTTCTTAAAATCCTGAAATTTTCTTGTGACCTCATCCTTCAAACTCAGTAAATGATCCCTAATCTTGGAGGAAACACTTGCAGGCACTTTCTGTTTTCTTAATAAAGGGAAATAACAAAACTTGTCCTCACCTGCTTGCCTTGCAAGCAGACCTAGTTTTGTTTTGAATGATCTCACATACCTAAACATTTCATGTACAAACAACCCCTTTCCCTGCAATGTCACATTCAATTCTTACAATTTCTCAAGCATATCAGCTGCAAACATCATCTCATATCTCCACTCCTCATATCCCATTTTGATCACAAAATCACATGAAAGCCTCTTTATGTCTAGAAAGAGGAACACTTTATTCTTTAATTCCCAAACCCATTTTAATATTTTGCCCAGGCTCAACCACTGAATGTTGTTGTGGTAAATCACATCTCCATACTCTGCCTCCACATTCTCAAGCAGGGATTTAAATTGCCGATGGTAGAGCGCCCTTGCTCTGACTGTGTTCACCATGCTTACTACAGGATCCACCACATGCTTTAGGTCCAGTGCAGCTTTACAGACCCTTTCCTGATGCAAAATGCAATGAAAAGACAAGATATCACTGTCTTGGTGTTCTGCTTTTAACTTGTTCTCTAAAAGTTTAATCATACCCACATTTCTTCCAGTAAATCTTCTGGCCCCAACTGTTGTAATGCTTGCCATTCTATTCCATGACAAGGTACTTTTCTCCACACAATCCACAACACATTTAAACAAGTCCTAACTTGTGGTTGTATTTTTCATTGATTCCAAACCATGTAGTTCCTCTGTGATGACAAAATTTTCATCAATTCCACAGACAAAGATAAGTAACTGTACAGTGTCTTGGTTATCAGTGCTCTCATCCAGTTCCAAAGGAAACCAAACAAAATTTCTACTCACAGTGTTCAGCTGTTCTGTTAGTTCATCACTAATTAAGTCTATGCGCCACACCATAATCCATCTTGATAATGAAATGGTTTTGAATTTGCTTCTTGTGTCAGGGCTTAGGACGCTTGCACAATCTACCAAGCACTGCTTAACAAACTCACCATCAGAAAATGGCTTGTTGTTTTTAGTGAGGTTGTATGCCACCATGAAGCTTGCCTCTGTAGCACTATCCCGAAGTGTCAATTGCTTCATAAATATGGTCTGTTGCTTCTTTAGCTTTGTAACACACTTTGCAGCTTTTTTCGTACGTTCTTCCTCAGACATTTCGCTACCAAATTCGCCATGTTTTGCTTGGTGGTGTCGTTTCAAATTGTATTCCTTGAATACAGCAACAATCTCATGACACAGTAAACAAACACACTGCCTTATTCCCTGAATTACTGAACAAATATTTGTGTGTCCAGTCTTCGTTGAAGGCATGGCATTTTTTTTTCAATTTTGCTCTTTTTAGGAGGGCCCATGTTTTCTCAGGTTGGCATGATACAGATATTATTGTTGCTAAAAGTTGTATATGAAGTGACTGCACATGTGCAGTAGATATCTGCCTATTAAAACACGGGGCTAATTTTTTGTAACACAAAGGAAGCAAGTCTTGGTTCAAGTTAGCCTTGGCACTAGCAGTTTACTGTGGTCAGTTTACGAAAATCTTAGACTTTGAATTTTTTTTTGATGAATGCTTCCACAGGCTGCTGAAAACTGTGGTGGGTCGTGAATTGCCCACCTCTATATTAGACCAATGGGAAGTAGAACGACCAAACTGACACCTGGTGTCATTTTGACATTCACTCATTACATTTATAATTTCAAATGATATAACTTCTCTCAGAAGACAATGGAATTCTGGAGATGAAGATATTGGGGAGGGGAAGTGGAAGTAGTGCAGCAGATAAAGACACTGATAATGAATTTCCTGAATTCCAATTAATGTATGTTGATTAAGAGATATTACGAAAATAAGATGGGTTAATACACACACACATGTGCTTATATTTATTTTGCTGATGATGAATAAACATAGTTAATATATTTTATGTCATGTATTAAGCACTTTTTATCTTACTTATTAAACATCTCTCTCACAATATATATATAGATAGACAGATAGATAGATAGATAGATAGACAAATAGATAGACTGATAGATAGACAGATAGATAGACAGACAGACAGATAGATAGATAGACAAATAGATAGACTGATAGATAGACAGACAGACAGACAGACAGATAGATAGACAGATAGATAGATAGACAAATAGATAGACTGATAGATAGACAGACAGACAAATAGATAGACTGATAGATAGACAGACAGACAAATAGATAGACTGATAGATAGACAGACAGACAAATAGATAGACTGATAGATAGACAGACAGACAAATAGATAGACTGATAGATAGACAGACAGACAAATAGATAGACTGATAGATAGACAGACAGACAAATAGATAGACTGATAGACAGACAGACAGACAAATAGATAGACTGATAGATAGACAGACAGACAGATAGACTGACAGACACAGACAGACAGACAGACAGACAGACAGACAGACAGACAGATAGATAGATAAATAGATAGATAGGCAGATAGATAGATAGACAAATAGATAGACAGACAGACAGACAGATAATTGAAAACACTGGAGTCAACAAGAAAGAGCATAGTTGGGCATTTATTTTTTACAATTGTTTCCATGCAACATAGTTCTCCAGGCGTGCAGGTACTTGATTACACAACCGCTTCCCTGCATTATGGGATCTAGTTGTGTTTCCTCAAGCGATATGTAAATATTGTCACTGTAAGTTCAAATTCTCAGCTTCAAGAACATCCTCTGTGTCTACCCATGGCTTGAATTTCGTAGTAGTCACTGGGTTTATCAGGGTGTGTTGTTGCAGAAGAACCATTGGCAAACTGCTTTGAATGTGTAGATGTAGTGGGATGGTGATTCTGCTACTCTTAAGGTGGTTGCCATTTTAAAAGGATTAGCATTTGATTTCTTCCTGCTGTTGATTTGTTCTTCATGGTTGGTTACACATGCGATTGTCCTTAGCTGACCTTTAAGATTCAGCCTATACAAACACATACATGTTGGTTCACATGTACATCCATATGCGTACTAATGCTCAGACACATACACACACACACACACACACACACAGACATGCACGTACACTCACATATACATACACAGATGCTTGTGTATACCCTTCATGCTGCCAACACTTACCTGTTACCAAGCAAGTTAATATCTGGCCATGGTCAGACATGTTTTCACAGGATTCTGAACTGCTTGCATGACAGTGACCAGGACACACACACACACACACACACACACACAGATGATGGCTTCTTTTCGTATCCATCAACACACAAAGCATAATGTAGAATAGCTGAGGATTATAGTAGAAGACACTTGCCCAAGGTTCCATGAAGTGAAATTGAACCTGAAGCTGTGTGGTTGGGAAGCAAACTTCTTAACCAATCAGCCAAGTCAGCAACAATGTCTGAATTATAAATGTGACAGCTATGGCTGGGAGGACAGCAGACTTATGATCAAAGAAGTTCTAACCATGACCATCACTGCTTTTAAAACGATATATATCCAGGTCTACAGTTTCCAAGTTTTGTTTTCAGAAAATAAGGTGTTATTTGAAAGGAATCTAGTTACAAAAAACAACAATCTCTGAAAACAAAGGATAACTATTTTCTTGGTCATTAAGAATAATTTATTGCAATCATCATCATCATTATCACAAGTGTCTTTATTTGGCTGTTTATGTTGATATCATTGTTGTACTACCCACAAACAGCCACAAGTTAGACTGGTCTATCCAGCCCATAAATTGCTGCTCTACCAAACCACAATACAACTGCACTGGTGACATCACACACAACAAAAGGAATGCACACAAGAAATGCCTGTGTTATTCTTTGATGGAAGAGTGGAACTTACTACCACCACAATTCACTCACTGATCAGCCACAACTCCCACTCCCCCAGCTCTTTTCATCCAGAAGAATGGGGACAGAGGTGGGGAGGTGAGGATATCAATGAAAGTTATAACTATGAATACTATTATTACATATCATCATCATCATCATCATCGTTTAACGTCCGCTTTCCATGCTAGCATGGGTTGGACGACTTGACTGAGGACTGGTGAAACCGGATGGCAACACCAGGCTCCAATCTAAATTTGGCAGAGTTTCTGCAGCTGGATGCCCTTCCTAACGCCATATGTAAATATCGAACAATAAGAATGAGTGCTCACCACCACGTTGGTGGATAAAGTTTCTTTATTTGTGTATTAAGGCTACCTTTAGTTTCATATAAAGGAAATATCTTAATATCTTAACAATTTTTCAAGCTGATCATATGGAGAAATGTTGTTCATCACCATTTTGGATGAAAACATATATATATATATATATATATATATATATATATATATATATATACATATTTATATATATACATATATATGTATGTATGTACACCATCGTCATTTAACACTTGTTTTCCAACCTGGTATAGGTTGGGCAGTTTGACTGGAGCTGGTAAAGCCAAGGGCTGCACCAAGCTCCATTGTCTGTTCTAGTATGGTTTCTACGGCTGGATATCCTTCTTAATACCAACCACTCCAGAGTGCACTGGGTGCTTTTAATGTGGCACCAGTACCAATTCTGCTGTGGTAGACAGGTCTTCTCGAGTACAGCAATGTGCCAAATATCTTGCTCCTTAGTCATCTCCTTCATAAGACTCAGTGTCTAGAGATTGGCCTTCAATACTCTGTCCCATGTCTTCCTGGATCTCCCACTGTCACAAGTCTCATCCACTTTGGATCTTTTTTAAAACGGGGGCCACATTTTTCATTAATGTTTTACATAGTGTTTTTGGTACTGAAAGACTTTCAAACTTCGTATACTTATCTATTTTGTGTTATAGAACAGAAAAATATTTTTGTATTCGAATTTATTTCATGTAAAAAATTGTCTTATTTCGATAATTTCAACCAATCACTGACAAGTATTCAGTTGTTTACATTTACTCCTTTGGCTGATTAAGCCATAGCTTCGTTTTATTTGCTTTTTTCATTTTCTTTTCTTTTCTTCGTTTTATTTGCTTTTTTTCTTTTTAAATTTGCTGTTTTACCCTAACCCTAACCCTAACCTTATTACCGATAGAATTGTTTCAGAATCGTTTGTTTATGTAGTCGGCACTTAATGTATATCGGCTGAATGGACGTCAGTGATTGGTTGAAATTACAGAAATACGACAACTTTAACATGGAATAACTTAGGGATTTCTTTTTTTTTTAAGAAGACTAAGAGAAAAAGATGTTTTATATGACACATTCTACCAGTGTTCCAAGTTTCAAAGTGTTTCGTTAATGAAAAATGTGGCCCCCGTTTTAAAAAAGATCCTCCACTTTATATTTATGACTGATTTGGAGTACCTGATTCATGGATTTTCTTACTCTACTCATGGATTATGCTATCTTTAAATTCCTTCAGAGTAAGTCATTTTTGTATCTTTGATTGCACAAAGTAGATGTAGGAGTTTTTAAATCAAAGCTGGACCTCTTCCTATCGAGAGTCCCAGATGAACCTACCTCGCGGCAGGAGGTGCAAATGAGGGTTGCTAAATCAAACTCCATTCTTCACCAAGTGCCACATATTGTAAGAGGCTCCCTGTAATAACAGTGTAGCAACACGGTGGTGCATCAGCATGGCCGCAGCTCTAAGCTGAAACTTTAAAAAAAATATATATATATATATATATATATATATATATATATATATATATATATATATATATATATATATATATATCCACTTTCTATGCTGGTATGGTTTGGAATGTTAAACAGGATCCAACAGATTAGAGGACCCCATCTTGCTTCAGTGTCTCAGTTCTGGCATTGTTTCCATGGCTAAATGTCCTCCCTAATGCCAACCATTTTACAGAGTGAACTGGATGCCTTCCTTTTTATTTTTGTCTGGCACCAGCATAAGTGAGGTTCTCCTGTAACCTGCAAGGCTAAAACAGCCTCACTTTCTTTGCCTGAGATGGAGAATTGCAGAGTGGTTGGTTTATGTGAAATATTGACAAGCTAATGTCAGACAGGAAGAGAAAAGAAAGTTTTGTTGTGGGGGAGATTCATGGTTACTTTACTCCTTAGATAGGTACATGGGTAGTGTTACCTTCAACGTGACATCTTCAAAAATGTTAATTCACATATATATATATATATATATATATATATATATATATATATATATATATATATATATATATATATATATATAATATCATACATACAGGCATACATATTATTATTAAGGCTGCAAGTTGACAGAAATGTTAGCACACTGGCCAAAATAGTTGGCAGAATATTGTCAGCCATTAAGTTCTGAATTCAAATTCCACTGAAGTATTTTGTCTTTCATACTTTCAGTATCGATAAAATAAGTACCAGTTAAGCACTGGGGTCAATTTAATCAACTTACCCCTTCCCCCAAATTGCTGGCCTTGTGAAATCATTATAACTATTATAACTATTATTATTATTATTATTATTATTATTATTATTGTGGTGAGCTGGCTGAATCATTAGCACACACGGCAAAATGCTTGGCAGCATTTTGTCCGTTTTTATGTTCTGAGTTCAAATTCCACCATTGATTTTGCCTTTCATCCTTTCCAGGTCAATAAAATAAGCACCAACTGGACAATGTGGTTGATGTAATTGACTTATCCCACCCACACCGAAATTGCTGGCCTTGTGCTAAAATTTGAAACCATTATTATTGTTATTATTATTATTATTATTGTTATTATTATTATTAAGGCAGTGAATTGGCAGAACCATTAGCATGCCAAACAAAATGCTTAGTGGCATTTCATCTGTCTTTACATTCTGAGTTCAAATCCTAAAGAGGTCAACTTCGCCTTTCATCCTTTCGGGGTTGATTAAATAAAATAAATACCAGTTGAAAACTGTGGTCGTTTTAATCAACTAGCCCCTCCCCACAAAATTTCAAGCCTTGTGCTTACAGAAGGAAGAATTATTACTGTTAATGTGATGGGCTGGCAGAATTGTTAGCATACCAAATTACTTAGCAGCAACTCTTCTAGTTCCTTACATACACATACTCGTACATATTATATATATATATATATATATATATATATATATATACACACACACACATACATATATGTATACACATGCACACATATCTAAACGCGTGTGTGTGCGTGTGATATATATATATATATATATATATATATATATATTCATATATGTATATATATCTATGCGCATATTTATACATATATGTACATATATATACATACACACATACCTAAACATACATGACTACAAATACAAACACAGACATAAACAAAAATGATAATAATCCATGATAGAATACTTTGCCAATTCAACCCACACACATGCATATGCCACCAAAGACGGTTCCAACAATAACAGTAAGTATCATATCTATAGCAAAAACAGTCATAATACATCAAAAATCTTACAATAATGGTAATTCTTTCTACTATAGGCACAAAGGCAGCAATTGAAGGGTGGAGGTCACTTATATTGATCCGAGTGCTCAGGGGTTACTTATTTCATTGACCCCTGAAAAGTTGAAAGGCAAAGTCAATCTTGGCAACATTAGAACTTGGAATGTAAAGCCAGAGGAGATGCCACTAAGCATCTGGTCTGGCATGCTAACACTTCTGCCAGTTCACCTCCTCAATAATAATAACAATTATAATAATAATAATAATCCTTTCTACTAAGAGCACAAGGCCTGAAATTTGTGGGGAGGGGACCGGTGAATTACATCGACCCCCAGGATTTCACTGGTACTTAATTCATTGATACCAAAAGGATGAAAGGTAGTTGGCAGAATTTGAACTCAGAACATAAGGATGGACAAAATGTTGCTAAGCATTTTGCCCAGGGTGCTAATGATTCTACCAGCTTGCTGCCTTTTTCTTTGATAATAATGGTTTCAAATTTTGGCACAAGGCCAGAAATTTCAGGGCAGGGAGTAAGTCAATTATATCAACCCCAGTGTTTAACCCCAAAAGTATGAAAGGTAATGTCAACTTCACTGGGATTTGAGCTCAGGACATAAAGATGAATGAAATGCCACTAAGCATTTTGCCTGGTGTGCTAACGATTCTGTGAGTCCACCGCCTTCTCAATAATAATAACAACAAGAGCACAATGATTAGCCAAAGATGATTTTTAAAATGAGAATATCTGAAATAAACTCAACTGTTTTCACAAACAAGAATACTAAAAATGAACCCGACCACTCTCAAAAATTAATTAAAAAATACAGGAAAAATGATTCAGAAACCTTGTCCAGCACCAGATCAATCCCAAAATCTAATTAGTTTGTGCCAGTCACAAGGCCAAACATCCCTGAAAGTTTCATCTGAATCCATCCAGCGGTTCTTGAGATATCTTGTCCATGAACAAACAAACAAACAAAAGTGATTGAAAACAATACTTCCGCCTTTGCTAAGATGGAGGTAATAAACATTAATAATCCTTTCTACTATAAGCACAATTCAGGAGGAGTGGGTAGAGTGTTGGCTAGAGTTGTCAAGCTTTGTGTTGCCTTCTTTTTACTTTAGTCTTTCTCCTCTCCTTGGGACAACCAAAACAAATTGCTCTTCACCAGGATGGACAGTCAACAGCTTCTGTTTCCCAGGTATTAGGGCTGATATAGCTTGAAGCAGGGAAGACTTAAATTGATCATTTAATCTGCATTTTGGGGCTTCTCAGTGCCATTTGCCATTGACATGCTCACTGTAGAGGATGGTCCGCAGGAGTCTTGAAGGGGCCATTCAGATGACATGTCCTGACCACCTGAAACAACTCATGAAGATGGCAGCTTTAATGCTTGGCGTTTCTGACTGAATGAGGACTTCATTTTCAGTGTGTCAGTCCTACCACCTGATGTTGAGGATCTGCCAGAGCTTGGTTTGTTGGAAATGCACAAGCTTCATCGGGTCTTTTTTGATAAAGGGTCCATGTCACACCAGTGTAAAGCAAGGTGGAGATGACAACGATGTGGAACATCATGAGTTTTGTTCAGAGGGAGAGGCATGGTTGTTGAATCAGGGCCAATCAAGAGATAATCAACATCAGTCATTACATAGAGCAGCAAAGAAGTTGAAAATCAGAAAGTTGCTCCAGAAGTGTTTATCAAAAAACTTAAAAAACAAGATTTGACAGTGAAAACTTCACTCCTTAAAATCATTCAGATTACTCTTTCAAATGTAAGGTCTATTCATTCATTCTGTTATGAATTAATCATGCATTATCTCATAGCTTTGAGATTTCAATGATGTGATTGTTTTTATTTTTAGAATAACATTGTAGGATAGGTGTGAAAGATCAGATCTGATTGTTTGGGCTGGGTATGGTCAGTTTAAATACTAAAGGGTTAATCATTCTGGTCCTGCTTGCTGGCAGGATGGCCAGACTGAAGAAATTTTGACCTGCTAGAAATAGCAACCAAATCTTCCTAGCCTCATCCTATCTTTTTCAAAAGCCAATGACAAATGACCAAGACCTCTGGCAGTATGCTGTGTTTAAGAAGAAGACCCGTCAAGCCAAGTGAAATTGTAGTTGTGACAGATACTGGTGTCACACAACTCGTAACCATGCCAGTGGCATGTAAGAGCACCCATTACACTCTCGGAGTGCTTAGTGTTAGAAACCATGCCAAATCAGACTGGAGTCTGGTGCAGCCCCTCAGCTCACCAGCCCTGATCAAATTGCCAGCATGGACAATGGATGTTAAATGATGATGATGATGATGATGAGCACTTTACCGAACTAATCCTGAATGCATGTACCTGAGAAAAAAACAAGATTGTCAGAAACAATGCTGGTTTACACAACAGCTTTAATGTAACTCATTTTATGTTAAAGTTCAAGAATAGAAAATATTTCAGCTTGGTTCAGATTTTTAATAGTTTTTTTTTTATTGCTTAAAAGAGAAAAAAGTAAAAAAGAAAGAAAAAGACAAAGTAATGAATGTTTTGTGGGTCAGGTCTAACATTGAGGTTTTACTTTTTCCCAAACTTTTCACTAACTCAAAACATATATATTCTTTTATTCTTTTACTTGTTTTAGTTATTTGACTGTGGCCATGCTGGAGCACCACCTTGAAGAGTTTTAATTGAACAAATCAACCCCAGGACATTTTTTAAAGCTTACTACTTATTCTATTGGTCTCTTTTGCCAAACTGCTAAGTTATGGGGACATAAACAAACATAGACACAAAGACACACACACACACACATACACAACAGGATTCTTTCAGTTTCCATCTACCAAATCCTCTCATAAGGCTTTGGTTGGCCCAAGGCTACAGAAGACATTTGCCCAAGATGCCACACAGTGGGACTGAACCCATAACTCTGTAGTTGGGATGTAAGCTTCTTACTACAAATCCACGCCTGCACCTAAAAATAATTTCCATTCTGTTTTTTCTCCTTTTCAATACAGATCCATTGTTTCCATGTACTCTAATGATTATCTTTCAGCATTGGCTAACTTATATGAATGACATTACACTTGCTTTAGCACTTCTTCAGAATCACCAAAAGCAAGTGTGCCATTATTATCCATCTGTGCACACTTTTCTCCCATGCCTTGAGTTTCTTTAATAAACTGTCTTGCAATCTGGAACACCTGATGCTTGGAGTTCTCAAGCTGTAGAATATTGGCAGAGCTCTTACTTTCTGCATTTTGTTGCTGCGGCATAGGTTGGAACCCAGCCATAATATAAAAAATAATAATTCTCCCATTGCTAAATAAAACTGTCACCTGGCTTCCCTGACATAATTCTCTGGTTGAAGCTTCTTCCATATCTTCCTATTCCATACTGGTTTATGCCTCCAAATCCTTCTAGCTCTATGTCTGAAGTCAGCAACCACTAACCTATGTTTGGTTATACATTCTTCACCAGGGTAGGACTTTGCATTTACAGTCATCTGTCTCTCCTGTTTTCAGGTGAGGATATAGTCAATCTGGTTTGTATGCCCATCAGATTGACGAGTGATCAAGTGACTGGCTGGTTTCCTAAGGTCAGTATCACAGATCATTTGGTCATTTGAATCACATAACTCCAACAACTTTGTTCCCTCCTCTTTTCTAGAACCAAATCTGTAGTCTTTGTGTATACCATCAAATGCATACCAGTGCAGCCCAACATATCTATTAATGTCACCCACAAGATAAGGTCATTGTCATTCATAATCTGCAAAAAGGCTTCATAAAATTGGTCCTTTTGTTTATCTTCAAGTCCTGATTGAGGATCATGCTACTGTTAAATTTTCCATGATGATGCATATATACACATATGCACATACACACACAAATATGTGAGGGCACATGACCATGTGGTTAGGGTGTTGCACTCACGATCACAAAAATGTGGTTTCAATACTTAGATGTTCTGGCTACCTCAATCACTTCAGCTACCAATTTCTCGGTCAAAACTATGTACACTTCCACCCACACATCACTACTGCCTACCCAGAAGAATTTGTACCTTTGTTCTTTGCTTGTGAGAATTCTGGCTGAGACTCCCCTCCAGATTTATATGCCTCCTTTCTAGCATTTCGACTGTCTTACCAGACCTACCTTTCTTCATGCCTATGCAGATTGTGGCCTTCTAAAGTATGAATTTGATAGAAGCAAGTGAATAACTAGGAGACAGCTTCCAGCATATGAAATGAAAGACTTGTACGAACATTTGCCTACAGGTGGAGGTTTTTTGTACATTATAGTTACCCCTATCTTTCCCAGATCTTCAAACCTTCAGGGCCAAGTACATACACATACATAATTATATATCTGTAAATATACACTTACACAAAGGAATATATTCATAGGCGCAGGAGTGGCTGTGTGGTAGGTAGCCTGCTTACCAACCACATGGTTTCAGGTTCAGTCCCAGTGCATGGCACCTTGGGCAAGTGTCTTCTACTATAGCCTCGGGCCGACCAAAGCCTTGTGAGTAGATTTGGTAGATGGAAACTGAAAGAAGCCCGTCGTATATATGTATATATATATATATATATATATATATATATATATATATATGCGTGTGTGAGTTTGTCCCCCAACATCGCTTGACAACTAATGCTGGTGTGTTTACGTCCACGTAACTTAGCGGTTCGGCAAAAGTGACTGATAGAATAAGTACTAGGCTTACAAAGAATAAGTCCTGGGGTCGATTTGTTCGACTAAAGGTGGTGCTCCAGCATGGCTGCAGTCAAATAAATGACTGAAACAAGTAAAAGAGTAAAAGAGTATATATACAAATACACACACATATATATATATATATACACACACACACAAACAGAATATAAGACAAACATTGATATAGAAACAATCAGATGACAACAAGCAGACAAAAATATACATACAAACATACATACAGATAGATGCATATATACACATATGCACATACACACACAAATATGTGAGGGCACATGACCTTGTGGTTAGGGTGTTGCACTCACGATCACAAAAATGTGGTTTCAATACTTAGATATACTCTTGAGCAAAACATTCCATTTCATTTTGCCCCAGTTCACTCAGATGTAAATGTGTAACCTTGCAACAGACTGGCATTCCAGTCAGAGTGAATGCTGTCTTGCCCACCTAGCCAGAGGGGGAGGTATCATTCAAACGGTACATCAATATAAGGAAGTGTATTGTGACATGTGGTGTATAACAACATCTGACAGGCTGGTCAATGTTGTGATATATTCAAACACACATATACAGATATACGCATACACACACACACACACACACACACATATATATATATACATACACTTCAATTTTTGTATTTGGTTTGCAAGATTCTTTATGTGAATTTGTGTGTTGAAACAAATTTTGGTGTATCTAAGGAGATTCATTATGTTAGTATTATTAACGCAAACACTGGTCCAATTCCACTCCCTTATTGTTAGTCAATTGGTGAAATATCCAATCGATTATCTGTTCAACTCGGTTTAAAACAATCAGTCATTTGTTTTGTTTTTGTTTGTTCTTTTTCCATCAGAGCTCCTTCGTTGCTATTTAAGTAATTGATTATTTAGTTAGATATCTGACTAATAAATAAAGGAGTGGAACTGAACCTCTGTGTGTGTTATTAATACTGGCATAATGAGTCTCCCTGGACACAACAAAATATATGTTAGACACCCATAAACACACACACAGAAGAGTGGGATTGTGAGTGATAAGATGTCCTTTCTGTTGACAAACCTTTAAAAAGCAAGGTAATATAACCCATAGCCAGATACGTTTCCCATAGAGGAGTGGAAATGAACAACACCACTTGTATAACAGTGATGTTCATTTACAACCATCACATGAGGTCAAAACACACACACATATAAACTAACTGGCACTCCGTCACTTATGATGACAAGGGTTCCAGTTTATCCATTCAATGGAACAGCCTACTCATGAAATTAACATGCAAGTGGCTGAGCACTCCACAGACACAGGCAGACTTAACATAGGTCTCAGGGAGATTCAGTGTAACACAGAGTGTGACAAGGCTGGCCCTTTTTGAAATACAAATACTACTAATTTTTGCCAGGTGAGTGAACTGGAACAACGTGAAATAAAATGATTTACTCGAGGACACAATGCATCGCCAAGAATTGAACTCATGATCTTACAATCGTGAGCTGAATACCCTAACCACTGAGCCATGCGCCTTCACTATATATCATTATCACCATTTAATATCCGCTTTCCTTGTTGGTATGGGTAGGATGGTCTGACAGGGAACTGGCAAGCTGCAGTGCTGTGTTGAGTTCCAGTGTCATCTTTGGCATGGTTTCCATGGCTGAATGCCTTTCCTAATGCCAACCACTTTACAGAGAGCATCAAGTGCTTCTTTGGGGTTGCCATGTTACTTTTGGCAACAGAGATTTAGGAAAATGAAAAATTCCCACAACTAAGAGGAAGTGATGGTGGGCAGGAGCCAGACAGTCAAGTGGTGGTGGGCAAGGGTCAGACACAACACAAAGACACACACACACACATATATACACAACAAGCTTCCGGTGTTTCCATCAATAAAATCTATTCACAAGGCTTTGGTTGGCCTGGGGCTATAATAGAAGATACATGCCCAAGGTGCCATGCAGTGGGATTGAACCCTAAACCATGTAGTTGGAAAGCAAGTTTCTTAACCACAAAGCCATGCCTATACTTATTTTAAGATATATCCAACAATCTGACCACCCAGCTACCCATCATGAACCTATCTACTTTTCTACCCCTCCACATATCTATCCTGCCATCCATCTATATATCTGTGTAGCTTTCAAATTCACATGTCTGCCCAAATACTTGTCTGTCCAGCTATCTACCCATCCAAACTCAGGACGGATATATTGTACCAAAGTATAAAAACTGCTACTTTAGACCTGCAGAAATTCAAGACAAAAATTAGGCATGTGTTATTTGTTGTTGTTTAGCCCCAGGTCAACCATGATTGAGCAGATCTATGATCAAAGCCACTCTACCCATGACCAGCCCATCCTTTTTCCTCAGGGTAGGGAAACAAAAGACAAAAAGGAATCAGATGATCTTACATACCTTTATCTAGTGAGACTGTTGGGTATGCTTCGAGGGAGATCTGGCTGTTGTTTTTCTGGCTTGTATATACGTTAGTAGTGGTATCAGGTATAAACAGATTTACCAGAAACTTGCCTATAATTAGACTTTCTCACACAGACACAACACTTTTACATATTCTCGATAGAATTAAATGTCTAACTAATGTCAGAGATGAGCCGTTACTAATAAAATTAACATGTATTTTTAGGCTATTAACTTCCACACGACAGATGAAACAGGTTTATTTTTTATACTTAAAAATAGATGTAGATGCAAATACCTTTTTTAAAAATGTTTCATATCTATTTGTACAAAAAAAAAAAAAATTGTAATTAGGTTTTTCTCTAGAGAAATTAAAGAGGTTGGAGAGTCATAATTATCTTCCCATTTTGTGGAGGTTTTTTTTAAGGGGAGAAGTCGTTTTGCTGTTGTTTTTTTTTTTTTAACCAGTAACTAGGAAAGAGTTGATAATAACGGAAATAATATCTTCAAGTCGAGTTATGTGGTTTGTATTATGCTACCAAAAATTGATGAAGCAACACTAAAACAAGGGTTCAATATAATTGGAAATAGGTTTGAAGTACTAGGGTTCAATATGATTGATTAAAGCATTTGAAAGATAGTGGTCCAGCAGGGTCACAGACTAAAGGCTGAATTGAGCAGTAATAAAAACGTGTGAATATTTTTTATGACAAATATATATAATTACACATACACACAAAAACATACACATTATATATACACACAAATACATGTATACACAAGCATGTATACATACCTAACACACACACATAATTGAATATATACATACATACATACAACATATCGCCTACATAAATACATACACATGCACTTTTATATTACCAAAGACCTCTTGTATTTCAATGAATGGCTGAGAAAAATCCTGAGTTTTGAAAGGTTTCACTACTCAACAAATTGATTTTATTAAATAACATTTAAACTCATTCTGCCAGTTTCATCTTCCCAACTGAAAGATTTCTGTAATAAAATATGCAATTAAATAAATGGCAGCATTTAAAAACTTTTGTTTACTGAGACAAGCGATGCTGTTTTGTTGCTACTATGTTCTGGATTTCACATGCAATAGTAGTCAGTTAAAACAGCTGTGAGAAAGCCTGCTCGAATAAGAATGTAGTCGGGAATGGCATTAAATATTTCAGAGCTTTGGATACCAATTCTAGGTACTCAGTTATCACATATTTCCAAAAATTTGTGAAATTATACCAAATGAAACATGACCCAAATGAGGCGTCACATGAAAATTCAACAAAATTTTCATCATCATCATCATCACCATTTAACATCTGTTTTCCATGCTAGCATGGGTTGGACAGTTTGACTGAAAGCTAGTAAGCAGGGGAGCTACACCAGGTTCCAGTCTGATTTAGCATGGTTTCTACGGCTGGATGCCCTTCCTAATGCCAATCACTCCAAGAGTGTAGTGGGTGCTTTTTACATACCACTGGTATGGGTGTCAGTTACGTGTCACTGGCATCGGCCATGACTAGAATCTCACTTGGCTTGACAGGGTTTCTCAAGCAGGGTATATCGACTTATTTTACAGTTCTTATATTTGATTGAATGGAAAGATTTTCTTATTTCTTCACAGAGGCCATCATCAGACGTTGCAAGAAATTCATAAAATGTTGTAAACAATTCAGACTATAATTCTAATTTCATAATCATAATTTCCACTTTGAAATGAGACAATGGGGTACAGCTGTTTGAGTGTCGGTGAGTTCGCATAGCTAATTGGACATTCAACCTGCTTTGGCAATAGTGTTTTGGCACTGGAGGATAACGTACACATACAGATAGAGGGAGAGAGAGAAACATTATACATACATACATATATTCATATATAAATATATACATACAAACATAACTAGATGCTCACAGAAATAGAGAGAGAGAGGGGAACAGAAGGGAGAGAAAGGGATGAAGAGAATAAGAGAAAGATTAAAATGTCCTGATGTCAAATTGTTGTTGGCACTCCGTCGCTTACGACGACAAGGGTTCCAGTTCATCTGATCAACAGAATAGCCTGCTCATGAAATTAACGTGTAAGTGGCTGAGCATTCCCATTGAATTACAGGTACAACAGAAACAGGAAGATAGAGTGAGAGAAAGTTGTGGTGGAAGAGTACAGCAGGGTTCGCCACCATCCCCTGCCGGAGCCTCATGGAGCTTTAGGTGCTTTCGCTCAATAAACACTCACAACGCCCGGTCTGGGAATCGAAACTGCAATCCTACAACCATGAGTCCGCTGCCCTAACCACTAGGCCATTGTGCTTCCACTCTGATGTCAAATAAGGCAGCATCAAATCAGCAACACCAATCAGGTTATGCCAAAAATGGCTGTACCAAAACATTGTAAGCCCCTTCCACTTTATTTTCAACTTTAACCCTTTAGCATTCATATTATTCTGTCAAATTTAATGTTTATTTATTCTCATTGTTTTGAATTAATCTTGCATTATCCCATAGCTTCAAGATGTCAATGAACAACCTTGTAGAGTAGGTGTGAGAGGCCAAATGTGGCCAATTTGAATGCTAAAGGGGTACAAATTGTTACAGATCCCATTTGTAGACTCAAATTTAGGTCATTCAAATACATAAAAAAATGTCAGACATATATGCCACCATCACTAGCCATGAAAAATTATTGAACTACTCACTCTCAAGGAATGACTTTTCATGTAAAAACAATCTTGTTTCAACCTGTAACTCAAATATGCAGCTAAATACATTATTATAAGACAGCTTGAGAATACAAGAGCAGTTGTTCATGAGAACTGCCCATCTCCTGACAAAAAAACAGTAAAAATATAAGAATTTAACAGATGAGCTTTTATAAAAGTAGCACCTTTTACTGCCTCCTCCAATGTCACCTTTCAATTTTCCTGGCATGTTTTTCGCTCCCAATGCTTCTCTATGTATGCAGCACTTTAATTCATTTGACATTTGGTATTATACCTTGAATACTTACCCACATCCCTCTACAGGGTGTCTCAGAATGAACTATTTCAGTGAAATCAGACAATTTTTTTAAAACTCATTTTTATTTATTTCTATCATGTTTCATATCTTTTTTTTTAATTTCTTTTTTACTTGTTTCAGTCATTTGACTGTGGCCATCCTGGAGCACCACCTTTAGTTGAGCAAATCGACCCCAGGACTTATTCTTTGTAAGCCTAGTACTTATTCTATCGGTCTCTTTTGCTGAACCGCTAAGTTACAGGGACGTAAACACACCACCATCAGTTGTCAAGCATTGGTGGGGGACAAACACAGACACAAACACACACACACATATATATATATATATATACATACATATATACGACGGGCTTCTTTCAGTTTCCGTCTACCAAATTCACTCACAAGGCTTTGGTCGGCCCAAGGCTATAGTAGTAGACACTTGCCCAAGGTGCCACGCAGGGGGACTGAACCCGGAACCATGTGGTTGGTAAGCAAGCTACTTACCACAGAGCCAATGTATAAATTTTTAATTTTGTTTATAATTTCTTTTATAATTTTATTTCCATACCTGTTAGATCCTGTTTATCTGTACATGACAGCTTTTTTTTTTTTTTTTTTTCCCAATTTGGATGCAACCATTTTCTCTACATTCATCCCCAGAATGGAGTAATAGTTTAGCTGAACAGAGAGAATGCATTCAGTTAGCAGTGCAGGAGACAACTCCTGAAATGCTTCAAAATGTGCTTTGCAATGCTAAGAATAGATCTGAAATATGTAGGAATACAGATGGAGCACATGCTTAAAAGTTTCAATAGAATTTTCATGTAAGATTTATAACTATTTGTTTTGGCATCATAATTAAGTAATAAACATAAAATTCAATCAGTTTATTTAAAATTTGCCCAATTTCATTGAAATAGATAGTTAATTGTGGGATACCCTGTATTTTCCTGACATTAGTGGACTCTGCAGTCCTATGTATTTTGACAGTTCAGTTTCATTTGCAATAATAAAACTGTTCAAATTATTAGAAACAAACTTACCAGCTGTATTTGTTGGCCATGAATGGTAAAACAGAAAATATTCACTAATTGTACTATTAAATCCATACTGTGGGAATGCAAGTGAAACAGCAATTAGAAATATCTCTATTTTCATAGAACTGTAAGGAAAAAATATTCACTCTTTTCACCAACAATATCCGACATGTCTTCTATTTGTCATTTGACTGTTATTTAATAATGGAATTGTATAATTCTTTGTTACTTTCTCTCCATGCATTCTAAAGGCAACTGCTTTGGCAGTGGGGCAGAATTTAGTTCTTCTGCTGTTCATGCTCTCTTTAGGCTTCCTTTCTAAATGTCAATGGTGCTTGTATACATACATATACATTCATATATATACACACACACACATACATACATATATACACACACACACACACACATACATACATATATACACACACACACACATACATACACACACACACATATATATATATATATATATACACACACACACACACACATACACACACATATATACACACATACACATATATATATATATATATATATATATATATATATATATATACAGAGCTGGGCATAAGTCCGTTAATCCATTAATTGTTAATTAACGAAGTTAACATTTTTGTTAACGATTTAACTTTTAAGTTAACTTTGAAAATCATTATCGGACTAATTAACTTCCGTTAACTCAAGTCTGTTAACCCAAAAATTTCATAAAAACCAGTAAACCCTTAAAAGTTTCTATTGTTTTCAGATTGTCGTAGTATATTTAATATTGTATGCGTCATTCTTTCAACCCCGATATAACACCACTTATTATAAATAACTTGTAGAACCTTGTTTGGCCCTGCCTGGATTTGAAACCAAATCCACCCCCTTGTTGTTTGCAAAGACAGTGGGAAATTTCTTTATCCTGTCAAGAGAGAACAGTCTCCACCACCCCTCTCACCTTTTATTTTCTGGTAAAAAGTAGCATGTGACAAGTTTGGAGATCAGATACATTGAATGCACCTGATAAAATCTGTGGAAAAAATTATTCCACACCAAGGTACAAAATATTTACCGAAAGAATAAAATCTTATACCATTTATACCTGTATTTTAATTGATTCAAATTAATGTACATCATCTTGAAAGGTGGCAAAATTTTTGTCGGTTGACATCTGGGATAATTTTAGTAACAAATCAGACAGGTAAGATGCATTAAGAATTTCAATTTTAGTGTTTATCTATAATGTTATTGCTTATACACCTGTTAATTAAATTTACTTGCCCATAAAAGTCAAATTTACTCAACAAGATCAGCTAAAATTCCATAACTAT
>NC_142951.1:21810266-21825266 GCF_046866305.1 Octopus bimaculoides | reverse complement strand
TTTTAAAGGGCCAATGTTCTGATGTTTCATCACATCATCATCATGGTTTTCGTTGTTTTGAAGCTCCGTCCCTCGATCAGTCGTTAGTTCAGTTTTGTTAGTTTGAACACTCTCTGCTACAGCCTGACCTGCAGGTACAACTACAGCAGCTTCCCCGTCGGAGTCCTTGTTCTGTTGCAGCAATGAAGATGAATTACTCGAAGCACTTTCACATCTTTCATCATTTTTGACATTGGTAATAACATCATCATCATCATCAATGACATCATCGTCATCATCTTCGCGTATTTGGTCTTGCCTACTTTTTTTTGCTTTTTCTTTAAAGCGACCAAGACAAGCTGGACTAGAACGTGCAATCATCATTCTCCTGAAACTTTCTCGAAGCGTGGCAACTTCTTTAGATTTAGAAGGAGGGGGAGCCTCTTCTGGAGCAATGTAACGGACGTGGATGTTGTTTTTTTCAATTTCACTTGGTATTTGCTGGTCTTCAAAGTCTTTGTCTGTGTCTTTGGTGCTGCAGCCGGTCTGGTTTGAATTACAACTACACAAACTGTCAGCATCAGAGACACTCACTTCATTGACTGCCGCTGCAAGATTCTCCAAACTTTTGTCAAGTTTCGATTGGACAGCGAAAGAGATGGGACCGAGGTTCTTTCGTGAGACTAAGTCTGGGCTGTAATTGATGTTCATTTGGACAGTCTGTGCAGCTAGGTCTGGTGTGCTGCTGCTCACGCGAGGATATGGTGGTGGTGGAGATGGTGGAGGAGGAGGCGGTTTGTAGTACACTTTATCATGCATGAAGTCTTCAGCTATGTAATCCCGACCTGGCATTCCTTGTGTGGCAACTGTGTTCAGCTCGGGTGAACTGTGTGTCGGCTTCACTATGAAATTGTTATACCAAGAATTTGATTGATAATCTACGTATCTTGAGTCCTGTTGTATGATGTTGGCATAGTGAGGGATGTTGTCTGTGTAACTGGTTAAAGTAGTCACTACTTGCTGTGGTAGAACAACTGGTGTTGTAATTGCTGTTGTGTAAACTGGCTGAGACTGTTGGGAGGAGGAGGAAGTGTTGATCTGTAGCGAATTGTCAATGCGTTGACGCATTAGTTGATTATAGTCGGGACTAGGGCGATAAGCCGGAAGCATGGCTTGGCGGTAGGTGAGGTCCTGTTGTTGAGATACATGCGCCGGAGCGGAGATTTGTGTAGGATATGACACATTGTTAGCGACTTGGGATGGATCTGACGTTTGGTTCACGTAGTGCTGTGCAACAACGTCAGGGGCGAAGCTGTCAACACCCGGTTGCGTATTACAGAAATTCTCTTTCGTCACACCGGGCTGCATATCCATCGCATAGTTTGGACTGTGAGAATATAAAGCAGTGTTTGGGTCAGCAGGATCGACTGAATCTAACGGAAGGTTAGTGGGGGCCACTTGGAAATCTTGAGCAGAACTTATAGAACCCATGTCACTTAAATCTGTTAAACTGCAGCTATTTGGTTTGAATGATTTATAAAATTTCTGTAAAAGACATGCAATTTGTTGAAAATATTTAGCCATTTCTGTGTCTTCTAAATAATATTGTATTGAAGTCTTTTGGGTATCGATAATAACACATTTTTTATTTTGGCCAATATGAGCAACAACAGACCAACGAAAAGATAAAGCTTGCTGACCATTAAGATAACGAGCGAAAATACCGTTGTTGGAAGTTCCTAAATATAATTCCTTACCAGAATCATCCTTAGCAGTGTAGTATTCCATACCGTATCCGTCGAGGGTTTGAGCCAGTTTAATATAATGTATGACAGCGACCATAGGATGTAACCCGATCAAACTATTGTGGAGAAAGAGTACATCTTGCAGCAGATCGGTCGTAATACTATCGTCCTTTGTCATATGTTTGGGAAGAATTTGCACGTCTCTAAACATCTCGACTGTGTGCTGTTCCGAATCATGGTGTCCCAATTCGGCCTGGAGGTAGTAGGCTGCCAGCCTGATGGCCTGTTCGCTGGAACATGAGATTCGACTGTCTAACACATCGGATTTCAGTTGTAGGAAATAATTGTAGCGAGCTCGGTTATCGTCAATCCTGTGGGCAGTCGATATGTAAAACATCACACCAAAGTAGAGACGTGGAATGTGAGCGTGTTTGTCCAGCTGCTTCTTTAGTGCTTTGTCCAAGTTAATCCAGTGGAATTGGAGTTTTTTGGTCACGTAACGAAATCCAAAGTATTCGAACTCCTCCAGTTTTAACATATGGGCAATAGTTCCGAGACAATCGTGTCCGGTACTGTCAGCTTTCAGTGAACATTCCAAGTAGGAGTTGTCTAGCATGTGCACCCCAACAACAAACTCGTACTTCGACGATACTTCATAACGTTTCGTACGTTTTAACTTGAAATTAAACGGCATTTTTGCACTGTAGACTTTCCCTCACTCATCTAACAAACGTTAATAATCGCTTAGTTAGAGGTCGGCGTGGCTGGTTGCTTTAGTATTTCAAGAATGAAGAGATGAAGAGATAAGGTCAGCCTTCACTACATACCATGTTCGGCTTCCATCTTTGTGTTGACAATGTATTTCCGAGGTAACCCGAACATTGCCGAGCGTGGTCGGCGGAAATACAAGCACCATGGCCAGCAGAAAGGCTGACGACGACAGCAAAGTAATTAGGTGAAAAAGTAATCTAAACTAAATGACGAACTAAAAATAAGAACTCTTTGATAGGCCTTTCGGTCATTCGAATGTCTTGATAGATCAATTACTGGTAATAGTAGTGTTCCGAGACCAATCTAATGACCTACACAGGAGAAACAGAGTGAAGAAGGCAGTGCTTTATTAATACAGAATTTACAGAAGTGAGGTTTACAAATCAAGGGGAGGTAAATCTGACAAATTATTTTTCTTCGCCAACTACGCCAACTTCATCCTCCACAAACAACTACCTTATCCTCCTATTCTAATTTGCTTAGCACAGCTTCTTTTTTTTCCTTTCTACTTCCTGTTATTGTATCACAGACCTGGCAAAGTCCTCTCCTCACCATCAGCCGCTTCCCTCAGCCTTCCTTCCCACCTTATAATGTCACAGACTGTTGTAAGGGTGGGTATACATACATACCTCGCGTTGTGTGGCGTGTGCCTCCCTCTCTCTCTCCCCTTTGTCTCTCCATACACTCCCCACTTTAATAATTGTTTTATTTAAACAAAGAACAAAATTTTAAAGACGACAGAACAATGGTATCGAAAGTTAACCAACAGATACGGAGCAAACAGTATCCAGGGCAAGCTACATATATATATATATACACACACACACACACACACGCGCGCATCATATGAGTGTGTGAAATATTAAAAACACAACTAAGTCCTAGTTTTATACTACAACGTACATTACGTTATATACAAAACTAACAAAGTGTTCAAAATATAACTTATTATATGTTTATGTATAAGCTTTAAGAAATATACCGCAAAGAAAACACATCAAGGGTTACTACATAATTTTGATTTCCATCTTTTTTCATCATCGTTTTCTAAATTTGCCTTCCAGGGTTCGAATCTGAACACGTGTCATTCGTTACTATTTTAAAATTTGAGTTATAATGATTGTTTTTGTCCATCTTTTTGCCACAAAGGAATAATACAGGGACCGATTACAAAAACAGCAGGCATACACAGAGAATCTAGTTGTCATAATAATAATGGTGGTTTCAAATTTTGGCACCAAGCCGGCAAGTTCAGAGGAAGGGTATGTCGATTTAATGATAATAATCCTTTCTACTTTAGGTACAAGGCCTGAAAAGTTTGGAGAGAGGGACCAGTAGATTACATCGACCTAATATTTGACTGATACTTATTTTATCGACCCCGAAAAGGATGAAAGGCAGATCTAGGCGGAATTTGAACTCAGAACGTTCAAGACCCGGACGAAATGCTGTTGAGCATTTTGTCCGTCGTGCCGACGATTCTGCCAGCTCGCCAATAATAATAATTACTACAAGAGATAGATTTTAGGTTTCAAGGATATAGTCGATTAGATCGACCACAGGAGGATGAAAGATGAAAAAGGTTAAGTTGACTTCGCCAGCATTTGAACTCAAAACGTCAAGTACAATGCTAAAAATAAATCGTAGCGCAAGACATTTAGTTTTACAACGCAATTGTAGAAATATTTCAAACTCACTTTATTTTTGACCGACAGGGGAAGAACTAAAGTTTTTATAACATTTACTATTGTAACACAGGCACAATATCTATCTATCTATCGATATATATATCTGTTAACGTTTATACTATCGCTGGCATAGATAAAATTCGTTAGAGTAATTATTACAGCATCGTTATGTATCACAATAAATATAAGTTATACAATATAAAACGAGAACTTTATATATTAAGTTGACGTTTGTTTAATCGCTGCTGATATTACGATTAATATCACAAAACTCCATGAATGCGGAAGGCGGTGAATATCAGACAACGGGACCCTTGGTAAACACTAAGGCTAACGCTTTAATTGACGTTGCATATCACATACATAACTACATTGCTTATAATATTTTACTGCTTTCATTCATTGGGCTCTCGTTTGCTAGGGCATTGTCTTCGAGGGGGGGGGGATTTCTTTCATTTATATCATCTCAACTATTTATGGAATGGAAGAGTTCGCCTATTGAGTTACATCCCTTTTGTATTATGTATGTAAATATGTATTTAAAGAAAGGTGTTGTAAACACACTCGCATACATACAAGAGGTTAGAAAATAAGAAGAATGCTAGCAGAGAGTAAAGATATGTATTTAGTCAGCAGGAGCCAGATCTTATATCGATAGCCAAGATTTTCCAGGTCATAAAAAGCGCGTACGTGGAATGTTTTATATGTATGAATATGTATGCATGCATGTATAACGGTGTGTGTGTATAAAAATTGGATGTGTGATAAAAGATTTGCTTCCCAACTACATGGATCCGGGTTCAGTCCCACTGCGTGGCACCTTGGGAAAGTGTCTTCTATTATAACCCCTACCCAAGACCGACCAGAGCTCTATTCGGCAGACGGAAACTGAAAGAAGCCTGCCGTATATATACATTTATATATATATCTATGTGTGTATCTTTGTGTCTGTCTCTCACCACCGCTTGACAACTTGTGTTAGTTTGTTTATGCCCCCGTGACTTGGCGATTTGAAGTACCAAGTTTTTAAAAAAAGTACTGGATTCGATTCGGTTAGCTAAAAAACCCTTCAAGGTGGTGCCCAAGCATGGCCGCTGTCCAATGACTGAAACAAGTAAAAAAAATAAAAGATATATAAATATATACCACACTGTGTGTGTGCACGCGCGTATTTGTTCAGCTGCAGGCAATGACAATCATTTCCTCTGTCATCTGCTTTCTGCCTTCCAAGACGTAAGAAATAAAACATTTTATTCATTTATTTTTTTTTTTAAACAGCTGTAAAACGTCTCAATATTATATTAGTTAAATGCGCAGAATGGCTGTGTGGTGAGAAGCTTGCTTCCTAACCACATAGTTCCAGGTTCAGTCCCACTGCATGGCACCTTGGACAAGTGTCTTCTACTATAGCCTTGCCTCACCAAAGCCTTGTGAGTGGATTTGGTAGACTGAAACTGAAAGAAGCCCACCATGTATATGTATGTATGTATATATATATATGTGTGTATGTGTGTGTGTGTCGTTTGTCCCCCCACCATCGTTTGACAACTGATGTTGGTGTGTTTATGTCCCTGTAATATAGTTCGGCAAAAGAGACTGATAGAATAAGTACTAGGCTTACAAAGAATAAGTCCTGGGGTCAATTTCTTCGACTAAAAAACCCTTTAAAGCAGTACTCCAGCATGGCCGCAGTCAAATGACTGAAACAAGTAAAAAAATAAAAACCAAGGCATGGGCAAGCTTTTTATCAGGTGGGCTGCACTACTAAAAACCTTGAAGGTAGTTTTCCATTAGGCATTAGGATCTTTACCCTTTGAACGGCAGTAATTTTAATCAAAAAATTAATTTTTTGTAACTAAACACTTTCAAACTTCGGACACTGGTAGAATGTGTCATATAAAACATCTTTTACTCTTAGTGTTGTTGAGAAAAGTTTATATTTTCAAAATTATTTCGTGTCAAAGTAGTCGTATTTTGGTAATTTCAACCAATCAATGACGTGTATTCAGCTGAATAAAATTACTGCCATTCAAAGGGTAAAGATCTGGCAGGCCAACCCATCTAAACATGAAAAAACATAAAACTGAAACAAATGAATATACCAACACTATCATTTTAAGACCCACTTTTCCATGCTTGCATCGGTTTGATGGAATTCACTGCAGCAAATCTTCAACATCCATATACTCTTCCTGTCATCAATCCTCATCAGTTTCCAAGCAAGGTAATATCTTCTCATGGCCAGGCATGTTTCCACAGAATATCGAAGTGGTGAGAAAGGATCTACAAACACTGGGATTCACAGAGAGGAAAACAGGGGACCAAGACTCCTGGCAGTTTGCTGTGCTTGAAAAGACACGTCAAACTAAGTAAAATCATGATTGTCCCTTACATCCCTCTCCACTTGAGCATCATTAATACTGCAGGATTGTAAGTGCTGGTGCTATATAAAAAGCACCCATACTGGTGCTATGTAAAAGCACTTAGTACACTTTGTAAAGTGGTTGGCATTAGGAAGGGCATCCAGCTATAGAAGCCATGCCAAAACAGACATGGAGTATGGACAGCTCTGTCAAGCTGGCCAGCTTCCGTCAAACTGTCCAACTTATGCAGGCATGGAAAACAGACGTTAAATGACAACAACGATGATGACCCTGCTTCTATGAAAACGACACTCACTCACAATTATCATGCAATGCCAAGACAAGGACAGGGGCACACACACACACACACACACACACACACACACATAACTGGGACTCTGTCAGTTACAATGACAAGGCTTCCAATTGACCTGATCAACAGAACAGCCTGCTCATGAAATTAATGCGCAAGTGGCTGAGCATTCCACAGACATGTGTACTCTTTACTCTTTAATGTAGTTCTCATGGAGATTCAGCGTGACACAGAATGTGACAAGGCTGGCCCTTTGAAATACAGGTACCACTCATTTTTACCAGCTGAGTAGACTGGAGCAACAAGAAATAAAGTATCTTGCTCAAGAACACAATGCACCACCTGGTATTGAACTCACAACCTTATGATCATATGCCAAATACCCTAATCACTAAGCCACATGCTTTCACACACATATGCAGACAACCAGCCTTTTTAGTTTCTATCTACCAAATCCACTCACAAAGTTTTGGTTGTGCCAGGGCCATTGTAGAGGACGTTCGCCCAAAGTGCAATGCAATAGGACTGATCCTAAGACCACATGGTTCGGCAGTGAGCTTCTTAACTATGCAACTACACTGTGTGTGAATGCATGTACATATGTGTGTTTGTTTACATCTGCACGTCAGAAAAGTCCTTCAGCTATGGACCCTCTTCCAATGGGTCATATGCTGGCTTTGTTCCTTCAAAGAACAATGGAATGAAATAGCCTTTACTTGAAAAACAGTTGTAAAACAATGCCTTAATACAATATTAGCTTAACCCCTGCTAGCATGGAAAAAACGTAAAAGAAACAAAACAAATGCACATCATCATCATCCTTTAATGTCTGTTTTCTATGCTGGCATGGGTTGGACGGTTACCCAGAGCTGGCAAGTAGAAGAGCTGCACCAGGTTCCAGTCTGATTTGGCTTGGTTTCTACAGCTGGATGCCCTTCCTAACGCCAATCACTGTACAGAGTAAGACGAATCAGATGCAGTGTGCAAAAGAGACAACTGCACTAGTTTGGACATATGATGCATATGAATGAGAACAGTTGTGTATAGAATTACTGAACACTCACAGTCGATAGAACCTATGGAAAAGAGAGACATGGGCTGAGAGGGTGCAGGCTGAGCTCAGGTTACTGAGCCTCATGGAAGATATGACAAAGGACTGTGATGATTAGTGATACGTAGTACTCAAGAAGACTCACTCAGCCCTACTAGCATATTATGACTGTTTTCAAAGCCTAGCGCACAACTGAGTACCTTTCCCAGACAACTAGACCCACCCTTCTCCTAAGCTACTTCTTATTGATATGCACTCCTCATTCTTACCATCAATGCCTCCCTCCCACTCTTGTTGGAATTCGTTTCTCACTTTCCCCCACTTGCAACCTCCAACTCCACACCCCACCACCACCACCACCCTATGCACCCATCCCTCCATCACTCTCCTATCTACTGGTATAAGAAATTAAAGCAGAACCTCATTATATGCCATACTGCCATCTCTCTACTGCTAGTCATCAACTCATGCCGACCTCCCCATCCCTGTTCAACATCCTCTGTGCTCATCTCATTCATCCCTTATATACATTACCCAACCACCTTTTCTTGTCCCTTTAGCATTCAGATTACTCTCTCAAATGTAATGTTTATTCACATTATTTTAAATCAATCCTACATTACCTCACAGCTTTGAGATTTTGATGATGTAATTGCTTATTTTTAGAATGACATTGCAAGGTAAGTGTAGAAGGCTGGTTCTGGCCAATATGAACATAAAACAAGTAGAATATTTAGGCCAGTTTAAATGCTAAAGGATTGTTCTTCTATATCCATGCTCCCTTGTATACATCTCTCAGACATATTACCATGAAGGTGCATTCTAGCACCTTGTCATCATCATATTTTCCTCCGTTTGAACCCTACCCTAACCTACCCCTATCCAGCCATATAAAATACACAGTATCCATTCCTCCACATACAGTAAACCTGTTCTTACTCTTCACACTAACCTTCAATCTCTCAAAGACCTTGCATAAAGCACTCAGCCTCTCTACTATGCTCCCACTTAGTTAAGAGGGGTTTTTCAGTCTCACAAGTTAGATGACCTCATTAGTGAGGGTACTGCAAAAAAGTACCCAGTAAAGTGGTTGTTGGTTATCAATACAATTGTTATTGACAGGGATCACTCAATGTCCCTCAATGTTTTCTTCTCTAGTTCACTGAAAATGACGCCAAGTGACCATTATGGTGTATACACACTTGAACGAACAAGATAACACTGAGATGTTAGTCTGATGATCAATTTTTGCCATATCAACATCATCATCATCATCATTTAGCATCTGTTTTCCATGCTGGCATGGGTTAGACGGTTTGACTGGGACTTTTAAGCCTGCTAGCTCTACCAGGCTCCTGTCTGATTTGGCAGGGTTTCTATGGCTGGATGCTTTTCCTAATGCCAACCACTGGCCACGACTATAATTTCACTTGGCTTGACATGTCTTCTCAAGCACAGCAAATTGCCAAAGTTCTTAATCACTTGTCACTGCCTCCATGAGACTCAACATCTGAAAATCATGCTTCACCACCTCATCCCATGTCTTCCTGGGTCTACCTCTTCCACAGGTTTCCTCCACAGTTAGAGATCGGCGCTTCTTTACGAAGTGGTCCTCACCCACCAGTAATTACTGCTATCTAATCCATGGTCCCAAGTAGGGTTTTACTTGATAACTTAGCATATCAACAAAGTATATTAACCCTGCATTTCTTTGTCAATTATTTTCCCCCCACTTTCATCACTTCAGCAATTATCTCCACTTTCTTAATCTTATTGTAGTTCTTTTATTCATCTCTTAACATTCACTATTACTATTTTCATTTTTTTTTCTTTCTGTTCATTGTTATTTATTCATATATATATTTTTTTTCTGAAGGCAGCAAGCCGGCAGAATTGTTACCATGTTCAACACAATGCTTAGCAGTGTGTCCTTTCGGTGCTTTTCAGTTCTGAGTTCAAATTCCACCAAGGCTGACTTTACTTTGCATCCTTCCAGGGTTGATAAAATAAATGTCAACTGAGTACTAGGGTTGATGTAATCAATTAATCCTTTCCTCTTGACATTGCTGGTCTTGTGCCAAAATTAGAAAGAATTATTATTTTCACTATTATTATTATTATTATTATTATTATTATTATCAGTATTATTAAGGTGGTGAGCTGGCAGAATCATTGGCACACTGGGCAAAATGCTTAGCAGCACTTCGTCCATCTTTACATTCTAAGTTCAAATTCCACCGAGGTCAACTCTGCCTTTCATCCTTTCAAGGTTGATAAAATAAGTATCAGTCAAGCACTGGGGTCGATGTAATCGACTCATCCCCTCCCGCAAAATTGCTGCCTTTGTGGCTAAATTTGAAATCATGATTATTATTAATTATTATTAAGGCAGCGTGCTGACAGAATCATTAGCACACCGGGTGAAATGCTTAGTGGTATTTCGTCAGCCACTACGTTCTGAGTTCAAATTCCACCGAGGTCAACTTTGCCTTTCATTCTTTTGATTAAATAAGTACCAGTTACGCACTGTCGTTGATGTAATCAACTTACCCCCTCCCCACAAATTTCAGGCTTCGTGCCTATAATAGAAAGGATTATCATTATTATTACCCTCATCATCATCATCAAGATGGCGAGCTGACAAAACCATTAGCACATCAGGCAAATATTTAGTGGCATTTTATCTATCCTTACATTCTGAGTTCAAATTCTGCCAGGGTCAACTTTGCTTTTCATCCTTTCGGGGTTGATAAAATAAGTACCAGTTGAATACTTGGGTCGATGTGGTCAACTATCCCCATACCCTGAAATTTCAGGCCTTGTACCTTCAGTAAAAAGTGTTGTTGTTGTTATTGCTGCTGCTGCTGATGATGATCCTATTACTATTTGTAAGATAAACTAATAAATTTATGCTTCCTACAAAAGTACCTTGAATAATAGTAATTCTGTTCAAGCTTCACTGACACTGTCTAACCACTTCTGCCATCACAAACTAATGTAGCTAATTTGTAAACCTATAATCAATACAACACTACTGTTTTCAAAATACACAGGCATGGCTGTGTGGTAAGAAGCCTTCTTCCCTACCACATGGTCCCAGGTTCAGTTTGACTGTGTAGCACCTGGGGCAGGTGTCTTCTACTATATGCCAACCAAAGCCTTGTGAGTGGGTTTGGTAGATGGAAACTGAAAGAAGCCCATCATGTGTGTGAGAGAGAGAGAGAGAAAGAGTTTTTGAGTCTGTGTTTGTCCTCCAACGCTGCTTGACAACTGGTGTGGGTGTGTTTATGTTGCTATAACTTAGCAGTTTGGCAAAAGAGACCAATAAACAAGTAACAAGCTTTTAAAAAAATAGTAAGTCCAGGGTGTCAATTCGTTCGACTAAAACCCTTCATGGCAGTATCCCAACATGGCTGCAGTCAAATAAAAGTAAAAGATAAAAGACAACCTTAAAAATCCCCATGTTTGGTGGGTAGGGAATAGGTGATTTTGTGGTAAGTCAACCTGCTAGAAATAACAGCCAAATCTACTCACCTTCATACTTTTAACTGTTTTAAAAATGTAAAGATGCATTGATTTTATGATGGTAAGGTGAAGAATGTTTTACCAATGTATATGCTTGATCACAGTGTTGACTCGGGGTTAAACAACAATTGGTCATTGAGTTCACTATTGCACGCATTTGGACCAGATAAGC
Organism: Octopus bimaculoides; assembly: GCF_046866305.1. NCBI lineage: Eukaryota > Metazoa > Mollusca > Cephalopoda > Octopoda > Octopodidae > Octopus > Octopus bimaculoides. Next base: position 21,813,659 of record NC_142951.1, on the reverse strand, counting down.
ACTATACTTCTGTCCACTTTGTTCTTGAAAGCTGTCGGAGCTGGACATTAACCACATCAATCTCGCCTACAAAAACGTCACAACTGTTACAACTCCTTTCACGACACACACCACTTATTTTAAATCAGAAAAGGGCATACTAGACACAGCGTAGTGCGGGATTGTCTAAGTTGGAACGCTATTGATCATAGATTTGTCCCACTGTATGCTGGTCTAGAGAGCTAAACAACTCCTTTAACTCCAGTATTTGAAAATCTATTTATCGCTTTGCTTCATCTGAAAGACGCCAAAAGTCCAACAGACGACATTGTCAGAGCATACAGGGAGGGGAAGTAACTCAGAAAGACAGTTTTAAACACACACACATACACACACACAAAATGAAGACTCTGGTTACGAAAGTCTTTGTTAACGTATGCTTTTCCATTACTTCAGCAAGGAATAATATTACCATGACTACGAGCGATTTCCAGAATTAATTAAATAATTAACGAAAAGCTAAAGTAACAAATTTGAGTCTGTGTTTGTCCTCCAACGCTTTGGTTGGCATATAGTAGAAGACACCTGCCCAAGGTGCTACACAGTCAAACTGAATTACTTCCCCTTGTTCACAGTCTTTTATCTTGTATCAAGAGAAAATGGAAATAAACAAAAAGCAACCACATGGCTTTCAGTTAATCATATGTGTAACTTCGAATATGCATTGTCATTCATTAACAGAAGCAGAATTTTTCAAAGAAAAATTAGTGTTGTGCTAGATTTATTTTTCTTAAAATTAAAATATTCCCCAACATATTTCGAAGAAGTTAACTAATTTTGAAACATCAATTGATCAAAAATATAATTTATATAATTCAAAGAAAAAGAATAAGTGTAAGCGCAACGGTGTGGAAAGGCATACGTAGGCTCTTATGTCTCACACACAGATGGAATGGCAAAAGCTAATATTATTGTGGATGGGTACCACATAAAAGCACTCGTGCTGGTACCACATTAAAAGCACCCAGCACAAACTTAGGAACGGCATCTAACCGCAGAAACCAAGCCAAATCAGACTGGAACCTGGTGTAGCTCTCAGACTTGTCACCTCCGGTCAAACTGTCCAACCCTTGCCAGCATGGAAAATGGACATTAAAAAGGATGATAATGAAGATATATATATATATATCATCATCGTAATTTAAACAGTATGATTTGGTATGAAGAGTGTTGATTTGCAAGAGCCCTGTGCTGGTGCCACATCAAAAGCACCCAGCACGCTGTAAAGGTGTTGGCTTTAGGAAGGGCATCTAGCAGTAGAAACCAAGCCATATCAGACTGGAACCTGGTGCAGCTCTCCAGCTTGTCCGCTCTGGTCAAACCGTCCGACCTATGCCATCATGGAAAACGGACGTTAAAGGATGATGAGGAAAAAAAATTTAGCTTAATGATTCGCTAAGTGGTTCATACATTTGTGAAAAAAAATTATGTCTATTTACGAACGGCCTGAAAGAGATGTTCCTGTTACCATTAACGGAAAATCAGTTAAGTTTGAAATCAATAATAGCTGGATCAAATTTATTTAACAAGCATCCTGATGTTCAATGTCGCAAGGCAGGAAGAAAGCAGTTCAGACCCAATCGCTGCAGGAACATATCGTGCAGAATTTTATAAAATTACGAAAGGGAGTAGTCTGTTCTCATCAGATTTTTAACCGTGAAACAGGCCTTTTTGGAGAAAGAAAAAGAAGAAGAAAACAGGCCCGAGTTACGAAGAGCTTGTTTGCTGTGTGGTTCATTCATGTTTGCTCCCACTGTACATGACTACCGCAAAGAGAAAAGTCTCTCAATGAAGGCTCTTCTTGTTCCTGTACACCCGTCCAGCTTCGTGAACCAAACTACCAGAGAAGATGGATTTTACAAAATTCCATTTCCTGCCACCGCCGCCTCCTCCTCCGCAACAGCCCATCGGTCAGCAAGTGATTGTGTCTTTTTAAAAAATTATACACAGGATTTACTTTGAAGAAACTTTATTGATGTAACAAAAAAAAAAAAATGGGGGAAAAAATCCCTTCACCATTGCAGATGGTGTGCATTTAATAGTGAAAGTCATGGGGTGAGCTCGAAATGTGTGAACTCTTCTTGGAGAGCATTCTGGCGTGTTGTCTATTCAATAGAATTTGAAATGTTTTAACCCGAGCCTGTACTGGAGGAGGAAACTGTACGTTATTCTAGTTCTATAGATCTTGAGGTGAATGGACAGGACATAAATCATTTGGCTGAAGAGCAAAGAACTATCCAACGACAACCTGAAGGGGCTACATCAGAACTGGACTGTCAGGAAGAGAATCAAAAGGAAAAATTGAAGAATGTATTTTGTTTCTAGCGTGAGCTACCAGACACTGTAAGAACACATCACCCAGCTCTGAAGATCTTGTGTCAGATATGAACTAGTTTTCCCATAAAGCGTTGCAATACTTTGGGACTGTCCAGAAGAATAGCAATCCTCCTTGGATGCCTTTTAAAAAATGACCCAAGAATCTTACTTTTCAATATGAGAAAATCTAGATATTGTTATACTTGGGGATGGTCATTTTTTTGCCAATTAAACACTCACTATTTATTTGATCTTCAGTTTAGCTTTATTATTATTGTTATATTTCGAGATGGTCATTTTCTTTTCTTGCCAAATAAACACGCTGTACATATTCGTTCTCCACTCATTTATTATTGTTCTTATTTTATCTATGCCCATTGTCTGGAAATCTTTCGTCACACACCTGAGTAGGGGATCAATTTAAGGAATATTCGGCTGTGATTTCTAACATATCGAGCAAGTTGTTGTTTAGCCCCAAGTTAGCCCTGCTCAAACTGACACGTGAGCAAAAGCATTCCAGTCGTGACTATCTGACGTATTTCATGTCGTTTTTTTTAAGGTCGTAGTGTGTAATTTGAATGAGATTTGGCTGTTATTTTCAACTGGTTAAGCGAATTACAATAGGATAATGCTTGAGTGACTTCCTGCTTTTTCTCAACCGCATTTGTAACAGAAGTCGAGAGTTGACCTAAAGGAATTAGAACGGCTCAACTGAAAGCTTGATTCTGTCATCTATGATTTATTGGCCACACAGGCTACAAAGTAACGGCAATAGTCCGAGTCGATACTTAACCTTAGTCAGTATATTACTGGTAGTCATTCTGAATTTTTTTTCCCATTACAGCTGGAGAACAAAACCAAGTATTGTTAGGTATTTATTAGTGTAAAGTACCATGTTAGCCCCGACTCAACACAACATCTATGATCAAGTATCCGTACTGAGACCGAAACGTCTTCCCTTTTAAGTTTTCAAGTAATGTACATCCTTTACTTTCGCACCACGTACTATTTCTATCATGTTAGGCGATGGAATTTATA
>NC_142951.1:21772766-21807766 GCF_046866305.1 Octopus bimaculoides | reverse complement strand
TTGTTAGAAGTATCAGCTAAATCTTTTTCGAACACTAAATGAGGCGACACTCTACAGTCACTTGACTTTTGACTTTACTAAAAATAGTAGCCAAATCGCACTCAAATCATACCCTGCCATCCTAAGAAGTACAGGATGGTCACGGTTCAAATACTTTTGATCTTAGGACTGCTTGGTCAATAGCTTTTGTTGGCTAGGAAAGGCGATTTCTTTGATAGTATAGTAGCCAGAGTAAGAACAGATTGGAGAAAGTTCATGGAGCTGCTACCACTGTTAGCAACAACGACTTTTTCCCTTCAGTTTGAAAAGCAGATTGTATGATGTTTTTCCTTGAATTGCAGTGATGCATGGTAGTGAGATATGAGCTTTGGATGCTGAAGATTTGAGAAGACTAGAAAGAAATGAAGCTAGCGTTCTCTGTTGGATGTGTAGTGTATGATTGAACAACGAAGAAATGTGCAAATAAACATGTGAAGCATATGGATGAAGACAACTCTTTTACTTGTTTCAGTCATTTGACTGCAGCCATGCTGGAGCACCACCTTTAGTCGAGCAAATCGACACCAAGACTTATTCTTTGTAAGCTCAGTACTTATTCTATCAGTCTCTTTTGCCGAACCGCTAAGTTACGGGGACGTAAACACACCAGCATCGGTTGTCAAGCGATGTTGGGGGGACAAATACAAACACACACACACACATATATATATATACATATATACGACGGGCTTCTTTCAGTTTCCGTCTACCAAATCCACTCACAAGGCTTTGGTCAGCCCGAGGCTATAGTAGAAGACACTTGCCCAAAGTGCCACACAGTGGGACTGAACCCAGAACCATGTGGTTGGTAAGCAAGCTACATACCACACTGACCCAAATAGAGATGGAACCAAGTAGTGAAAGTAGATCTCAGGACCTCACTGAGTAAATGACCAAAGGAACAGGATGACTGGCAATATATGGCATTTCAGAAAACCTGCCCATCTTGACAAATCAGATTCTGGAAACACATATACACACACACACATAAATACATATATAGGCGCATGTGTAGTCAGAACCTTGCTTCCCAACCACATGGTACAGGGTTCTGTGCCACTGCATGGCACCTTGGGTAAGTGTTTTCTACTATAGCCTCTGGCTGAACAAAGCCTTGTGAGTAGATTTGGTAGACAGAAACTGAAAGAAGCGGCAAGCTAGCAGAAACGTTAGCATGCTGGGCGAAATAATTAGCAGTATTTCGTCTGCCGTTATGTTCTGAGTTCAAATTCTGCCGAGGTCGACTTTGCCTTTCATTCTTCGGGGTCGATAAATTAAGTACCAGTTACGCACTGGGGGTTGATGAAATCGACTTAATCCCTTTGTCTGTCCTTGTTTGCCCCCTCTATGTTTAGCCCCTTGTGGGCAGTAAAGAAATAAGAAGCTGAAAGAAGACCATCGTGTATATATAATGTATGTATGTATCTGTGTGTGTGTCTGTGTTTGTCCTCCATCACTGCGTGACAACCAGCGTTGGTGGGTTTCCAGTACAGTAACTTAGCAGTTCAGCAAAAGAGACTGGTAGAGTCAGTAACAGGCTCTTTAAGAAAATAAGTACTGGCGTTGATACATTTGACTAAAATTTCAAGGTGGTGTTCTGAATGTGCAAATAAAGCTCCTGTTCTATTATGCTGATAAGTGAACCAGTTTCTTGGGGCTGCATCAAGCAGTACTGATATAATGTAGGATAAATATAGTAATAATAACAATAATCCTTGGATGGAATTTATAAATATTTTAATGCCCCAGCATGGCTACAGTCAAATGTTATTATTACTATATTCATCCTACATTATATCGGTACAGCTTGATGCAACCCTAAAATACTGGTTCACCTGTCAACATCATTAGACCGTGGCCAGCATTATAGAATAGAAGCTTTATTTGCATATGCAGAACATTTCCTGTACACAATACATTACCGTATGCATTTTGAGATGCTCTGTGTTTCTTTCAATTAATTTTAAATATAACAAAGAATTTAGTAAAATAGTTATCATTAAGCTAGTGTTAGGAACATAAATTGTGACTAAGGTTTGGTGGAAGATTTTAATTCAAAACTCATGAAAACAAGACATTTGTACTACAGAGCCAGAGGCGGTTTCAGCCAAGTTGGTGTCAATAGTGTTAAAAGATATATATATATATATATATATATATATATATATATTTATATAAATGAGTGGAAATTGAACCAGTGAGTGTGTCAATTGATAAGGCATTTAAACAGAATGTCTCTCCCCTGACACAACAAAATATGCTTCAACACACGAATTTACATAAAGAATCTTGCAAACCAAATACAAAAACGAAATATATACACAGTAGTGCAAACATGCTATATATATATATATATATATATAAAGGGTATTTAAAAAAAGAAATTTTTTAAGTTATAAAATCTTTTATCAGGATGTTACTAACCTTTTTGGAAAAAGTTTTTTCCTAGTGTGTGTGAGCGCTTTTGATTAACCTTATATATATATATAGGGTATCCAGCCATAGAAAACCATGCCAAATCAGACTGGAGTTTGGTGCAGCTTACCAACCCCAGTCAGACTGTCCAACCCATGCCAGCACGGATAGCGGATGTTAAATGATGATGATGAGATATATATACAATGTCTTACATTGATTTGATATTGTATCATATTCTTATAGTGTACATGCATTAGTGTATACATATGGCAAGCATGTTGGAAGAACACTGGCAAGACATGTAACATGAAGGAAACTCAAACATGACTATTAGAAAATATAAAATAGAGCTACATGATGAAATGCAATTGGATATTTTTAAATAAAAAATCTCTACAAATATATTTCAGAGTGTATAAATTACGATTATATTGGAATTTGATGCAAAAAGAAAAATGGTGAGCACACACACAAACTGACACAAATCCTACCAATTCTTTTTTCTTTTTGTGTGTGTTTTTGCATGTGAAATGGTTGACATTAGGAAGGGTGGTTATGTGTGTGTGTGAATATATATACACACACAATTTGGTTTGGCTTTGCAAGGTCAATAATCTGGTGTAGAACTCAATATACGAATGTTTCAGAACAAAGTGTTAGACGAGTATAGAGTGGTAATAAGAAAAAGTAATATGACAGGAATAAGATAACCATTTATTCCGTTGCCATCTCTCTTTTCTTTTATATATGTGTATGTGTGTGTGTTTAAATATATTTTTTACATAAAAAAATTTGGCAAAAGAATATAGTATCTGTTAACAATCTTAGCAAAATACTCACAGTTGAGTACATAAGGTCAATTTCATTATTATTATTATTATTATTATTATAAAGTATTTTCAATGGATCAGTTTTGAGCTCTATTTAAAGTTGATATATATATATATATGTATATATATATATATATATATATAATGTTCACAGACACACACACACACACACACACATCTGAGCCCCTTACACCCTTCTTCAAACTATCACCATCACCCATCATTTCTCTATCACTGAAAACCTCTATCACCTGCCTAACTTATCTTTCTCATTCAGAACCATTTCACTTGATATCCATCCTTCTGTATCCACATTTTACATTGGTCACCAAATTATCTCCCCTCCTTTACCACCATGTACTTTTCACTCCCCCATCCATGTACTGAACCTACCTCTCCCCTCACACTCTTGCAACCTATCCAACCGCACATTATCTCCCTTTTTCTCAGCCTTCTGTCTACTGTAGCTTCATTAATACTTTGCTGCCCTTCATCCTTTTTTTTGCACTGTCAGTCATCACTTGCTCTCCCCTACCTCCCTGTAACTCATGTATCTTTGATCAACCCACCTCCTATCTACCACTTCATCCATCCCTCAACACTAACCAATCTCTCCAGTCATGACCTACACTTCCCAACTTTACTTCCTATTTGTCATGGCTTCACATTTATTCTTCATTCGTTATCAACACTGGGTTAACCATTATGTAAAATAAGCAAATGCTTAGAGCATCAAGGGAAGAGGTGGGGCACCACACAAATGGTAAATGGTTTACAACCAACAAAGGGAAATCACTTTAAACTTGCTAAGATGGTATTCAAAGTAGTTTTTTTATGCTCGGAAATATAATTTGGAAAGTATTCATGGTGTCACAGTAAGGGTCTGATTAAAGATTTGGCAATAGGCGTAGGAGTAGCTGCGTGGTAAGTAGCTTGCTTATGAACCACATGGTTCTGGGTTCAGTCCCACTGCGTGGCACCTTGGGCAAGTGTCTTCTACTATAGTCTCGGGCCGACCAAAGCCTTGTGAGTGGACTTGGTAGACGGAAACTGAAAAAAGCCCATTGTATATATGTATGTGTGTGTGTATACGTTTGTGTGTCTGTGTTTGTCCCCCACCAACATCGCTTGACAACCAATGCTGGTGTGTTTACGTCCCCGTAACTTAGTGGTTCGGCAAAAGCGACCGATAGAGTAAGTACTAGGCTTCCAAAGAATAAGTCCTGGGGTCGACTTGCTCGACTAAAGGCAGTGCTCCAGCATGGCCACAGTCAAATGACTAAAACAAGTAAAAGAGTAAAGAGTAATTAAAAAAGTAGAAAACTTTTCAAATATAAAATAAATTGGAAGTATACAGAAATAAACATTATTTTCCATCAATAACATTAATAACTGTTTCGATTCATTTTGAAAAATGAAAATTTATTTTATGGTTTATTATCGTTTATATTTTGAATTACATACCTATGGAGGGCACCAAAGTCTTTTAAGTGCTTAGGGCCTCTGTGGGTCTTTATCGAACCCTGTTCATTATATTTACCCTAACACTCATTTCTCATCTCTATCCATCCCCCACCTTCTCTATACTCCCTTGCAATTTCTACTCTCCCACTATCCCTGTTCTTTGCTCCTCATTCACCTCATTACCTTGGAGTCCACCCAGGATCAATGTTACAAAGCTGGGATTTTGCATTACCTTTACATTCCATCCTTCACTCATAATTCTCTCTCTCTCTCTCTCTCTCTCTCTCTCTCTCTCTCTCTCTCTCTCTCTCTCTCTCTCCCTCCCTCTCTTCTTGAGCTGGGGTGCATGTATGTGTGTCTTGAATGAAGATTAGAGATGAACTGTGTATATGTGGGCATGTTTTTGAACTTACACTACTTTTTCATGTACGCATAGATATGTATGCTTAGATGTATAGACATATGCATATGTCAGTAGGTGTTAGTAAATAAAAAAAATTATGTATGACTGTGGTTGTGTGTGAGCATGATGCATGCATGTTTGAATAAATAGGTACAAACAGCTATTTCCACACTGATAACTTATCACCAGTATTTTATCTCTCTTTCCAGACCCACCCGAGTTACTCTTGTTCTCTCTTCAATAATATGCATTGCCATGTGGCTCCTTTGCAGCAAAAAACCTTGTTCTGCTCTCTTGTACTTTAACCTCTCATCTCCTAGCATAAAACCACCTCTATCTCTCTACTACAACCCCACTCAGTTGAAGGAGATTTGGGGATTTTAGTGTTTAAGCTGTATATCAACTTCAAATATGCTGGTGCCAATACTCTCCATAAAGTGGTTGGTATTTTGAAGGGCATCCAGCCATAGAATCCGTGCAAAGTAGACAATGGAACGCAATACAACGTTTAGACCATTGGCATGGAAGATGGATGAGAAAAGATGATGTATCATCGCCATCATCATTGAGTGTTTGTTTTCCATGCTGTCATGGGTTGGATGGCTGGTCAGCCAGAGAGCTTCTGAGTTTCCAGTTGGCATGGTTTCTATGGCTAGATACCCTTCCTAGCACCAACCACTTTGCGGAGTGTATTTGGTGGTGTTCGTGTGACACTGGCACAAGTGCTTTATGCTTTATACATGGCTCTGACACAGATGCCTTTCACATGGCACCAGTGTGGGTGCTCTTTGTGTGGCACTGGCACAGGTGCTATTATATGTGGCACCAGCACAGACACTTTTTTACACGGTACCAGAATGGGTACTTTCTTATATGGCAGCAGCACAGGTGCTTTTTACATGGCACCAGTATGGGCACTATTATACTTGGCACCAGCACAGGTGTTTTTTGTGTGGCACCAGTACAGGCCCTTCTTTTACATGGCACTGGCAGAGGTGCTTTCTTACATGGCACCAGCACAGGTGACTTTTATGCTTTTTATATGGTACCAGGACCTGCAAGCCCACAAGAAAAGGACATCTCAGCAGAGAGACTGAGTCGGTGGGGGCAATATGGTTGTAAAGGATATGCCTGAATCACCCTCATCATAATCATTTGACATCTATGTCCCATGTTGACATGGGTTGGACATACCTGGTGCAGGCATAGCTATGTGATAAGAAGTTTGTTTCCCAACCACATGGTTTTGGGTTCAGTCCCACTGCGTGGCACTTTGGGCAAATATCTTCTATTATAGCCTTGGGCCAACCAAAGTCTTGTAAGTGAAATTGATAGAGAAAAACTGAAAGAAGCGGTTCATGTGTGTGTATTTGTATATGTGTGCGTGTGTGTGTTACTCTCTTTACCTTGGCATTAAGTGATGATCATAAACTAGCATCACTGTCATGCATGTGGTGTTTTTCATTTCCAGTCTGGCCATGGAGAAATTTTACCTTGCTTGGAAACAAGTGAGTGTTAGTGACAGGAAGGGTATCCTGCTGTAGAAAATCTGCCTCAAAAAATTCTACCCAACTCATGCAAGCATGGAAAAATTGATGTTAAAATGATGATATATATTATGTGATTGATTTGTTCACCAATAAAAAATACATCTGAAACCACGGTAGTAAAACTCAATCCATCTGTGTTATTGTTTATACTTCACCACATTCAGAACCGTCCCTGCACTGATCAAAGCCTTGGATTTGGTAGGCAGAAACTGAAAGAACTCCATCATGTGTGTGTGTGTGTGTTTGTTCCGCACCACTGCTTGACAATCGGTGTTGGTATGTCCCTGTAACTTACCAGTTCAGAAAAAGAGATCAATAGAATAATTATCAGGCTTAAAAAAAAAAGGTACTGGGTTTGATTCATTTAACTAAAATTTCTTAAAGGTGGCGCTCCAGCATAGCCACAGTCTAATGACTGCAACAAGTAAAAGATGTGTGTGTATGCATATGTATGTATAAGTATATACATATATGTATGTGTGTGTGGATATATATAGATAGATAGATACATACATACATATATATACATACATACATACATACATACATACATACATACATACACACATACATACATACATACATACATAGAGAGGATTATATATGTACATATATCATCATTTTTTTTCTATACTAGCATGATTTAGATGGGTCCTCTCCAAAAACAGCTTCCCACCACTTGTTACATTCCTTTGTCATCTCTTGTGTGGGGTTCAGCTTCCTGAGATCATGAGATCAACCTTCACCACCTCAGCTCATATTTTCCTTAATCTTCCTCTTACATTATATCCATCTGCCCTCCTGTCACTTCTTGACTGATCTGTCATCTTCTATATCTATTATATGTCCATATCAGTGCAGCTGTCCTTCCTGCATACTAAAGTTTATTCCTCTCAAACCCAGTTCCTCTTACTGCTTATCTAAGCCTTATCTTCATGCACATTAACATTTTACATCCAGCAGATCATACTCACTTCGTTTCTCTCCAACTTTTACACTTTTTTCTTTATATTTTATATTGTAAAACAGATATATTTTATAAGATATGATTTAATAAAATAACTTATGTACTTTTTTATAACTTTCGGCAAATCTTTGAAAGTTTCATATTTGTACAGAGCTGTCAATGAGAGTTACATTGATTTCTGACACAGACACCAGACTACAAATTCTAGTAGTTGAATATAGCTAGTTACACTAATTTTATCAACTGCAGGAGGATGTAAGGCAAGATGACTTTACTGTAGCACAAAGCCAGAAGTTTGTGTAGCTCCATTTATTTTTAGTTAAGCCATAAGGCCGTAAATGTACCTCAGTCGAAACATTTACTGGTGCACAGCCTATAGGCCATCCTCTATATTCAGTGCCCACATCTCACAATCAAACTATTTTGTAATTATTTGTTAAAAAGGATTTACTCTTTTACTCTTTTATTTGTTTCAGTCATTTGACTGTGGCCATGCTGGAGCACCGCCTTTTAGTCGAGCAAATCGACCCTAGGGCTTATTCTTTGTAAGCCTAGTACTTATTCTATAAGTCTCTTTTGCTGAACCGCTAAGTTACGGGGACATTTTTTATTTATTTATTTATTTATTTTTAATCAGGACTGAAGATTTTGGAAGTTCAATGTGAAATATAAATAACAAACATATGATTTTTACTTTTAAATGAAATATTGAATCTGCTCCTCCAATACAACGAAAGGTAAGTAAATATAATTGTGTTTACATGTGACATTTATGTGACAATACATTTGTAACTCCCTCCTAAACTCCAGAATCAGAAACCTTCGATTAGGGCTGATTTGGGACTAAACCACAGCAAGTACAGTTTTTATTGCACTTGTTACAGTTTAGTTCCATGTCAGCCCTGGTCCAGCAGGCTTATGATCAAAAGCTATCTTGGATTATACTATTTACAGCATCCTTTGCAATTTTTAAAATGTTAGAGAATAATTTAAAAGAAAAGCTTTAGCTGCTATTTCTACCAGATCAAGTGAGCAGCACCTGATCTTGCACTAAATACCCAATCCTTTATCCCTAAATTGGTAACCCCTCATGAATGCACCACCACCCTACTTACTAAAAAAAAAAAGCAGTTAAATCTACCTCAAAATCGCACCATCTTAAAAAGGAACATGTTTGATAATATGGTTCTGGGCTTACAGGACATAGGGAATGGCTTTGATCATAGTTTTATATAGTCATGGCTAATATAGAGCTAAACATCAACCTCTGGGGAGGAGGATCTTGGAAAAGTTATGCTCACCACTCCTCTCCACTTCAACTAACTTTATAAAGGTCTATAAAGAACTAGCTGCTCCCATTTCGTTGCACACTCATCACTAACATCCTTGGTCAAAGGCCATGAATTTCACAGTCTCACAATTTCCATTTCCTTCCTTTCTAGAATTACAAAAAACTTAGACAAATGCAATCATAAATTAGATAAAATTTCGTAGTTATTGTTGTTGGTTAGCCCCAGACATGGCTTCTGAGTGGAAATTTTACCAGGTGGTACCAAGTTTCTCTTGGGGATTGCTTCTTTCACAAAATGTAGATGTGTGTTTTCAATATATACAAGCATTTCCTGAGATTCCAGGAATTTCCTCAGCCAAAATATAATGTGCCATGAACCCAGAGCACTTGTCTGCCTTCTTTGAACAGGCCAATGATCAAAGGAGCTCCAACATGTGGCCATATTTGTTTCCTTTTTAAAACACAATGGTCTGATATGATGGAGATTTAGCTGCTGTTTTTAGCATGTGGAGTGACTGTGAGGAGAGTCCTTTGTTGTTTTTCCAATATTATAGTACTTTATAAGGCAGTGAACTGGCAGAATCATTAGCACACTAGGCAAGATGCTTAGTGGCATTTCATCTGTGCCTATGTTCTGAGTTCAAATTCTGTTAAGGTTGACTTTGCTTTTCACCCTTTTGGTGTCAATAAAATAAGTACCAGTTGAATGCTGGGGTTGATTTAATCAACTCGATCCCTGCCCCAAAACTACTGGCCTCATGTCAAGATTTGAAACCAATATCAGAGTACTTTATTCTGTTGGACACCTTAACTCATTTAGCAGTAATATTACTAAATAAGATAGGAACATATCTATAACTGCCATCTTGCTTACTAAAAGAATCAGATTTTCTTCTTAAGCAAGATAATAAATAATTGCTTTTTAATTAATTTTTCTCAAAATTAATTCCCCTTTTCTTTCAGGTGAATTTCATTTTGTAGACAACTTTTTGCATAATTTATTCTATACATTCCAAACTGAGTTTTAACCACAACATAGTCCTATACACCTTGTACTCCAAAATGATCATGGCTGAAACACTCTTTAATAATAAGTCAATTTGATCAAAACTGAACTATGTATACCAGTTATACTATATATTACATACTGTATATTATCTGCAGAGATCCTAAGACCAAGATGCCATGTAAAAATCTTTGGTGTGGGTGCTGGTACCACATAAAAATCACTGGTGATAGTGTTATGTAAAAGCACTGGTAACAGTGCCATGTAAAAAGCTTCCAGTACATTCAGTGGAGTGGCTAGAGTTAGGAAGGACATCCAGCTGTAGAAACCTAACCAAAGCTAGTGTGACCCTGGCCTTACTAGTTCCTGTCAAGCTGTCTAACCCTTGCCAGCATGGGAAATGGACATTAAATGTTGATGATGATGATGTATGTATATTTACAACTGGGAAATGAGTTTCTCCTCCACTGTTCGATATTAACTTGAACATATACATGTGTATGTACTAATCATACTGTCTACTAAACATATCATATATACATACATTATACATGTGTGTGATAAGTGTAGGTATGTACACACACATACTCACACACTAGATATGCCAGTTATACTATATATTATATTGCTAGAAACATACTTTACATTATGGTACACAGCACTATATATTATATTGAATATTACATATAGCTTTTATATACTAGTTATACTCTAGATATACCAGTCATACTACCATTGATGTGACATATTAATATAATCCTACAATTCGTATGCTAGGTTTGGCATGCTGGTATGGCACTACTATTCTAGTAACATCTATATAATGTACTGATATGCCGTTATCATTGATGCGAAAAATTGATAATCAAAGCAACTAAATCTTCTCTTTAATTGTCTCTTCTAGAATGGAAGATATGACATTTATTAAGGTAATAGCCAATAACAGAGAATTCTACCTCTTCACTACAATTAAAGATGAGGGCTACGATTTGATTATAACAGATTGTCAAGACTTTTGGAGTGGATTCGGTAAGTATATTATGAACCTCTGTCATTTAAACAAACCATATCCAGCTCAAATATCTTATCTGTTTTATGTTAAAACCAACCAGATCTGATCTCTCTCACCTACCTTACAATGTCATTCCAAAAATGCAACAATCGCACTATTGAACTCTCAAAGCTATGAGATAATGCCTAATTAATTCAAAACAATGTGAACAAATAATCTGAATACTAATGGGTTAACCTAACAATGAGCAAATATCTAGGTCAGATGTGGTCAGAATAAATGCTAAAGTGTTGAGCTAGTATCTAGTGGTTAAGGTAGTGTCTAGTGTGAAGTAGATGAGAGGTAAAACTTGAAGAGTTTGATGTCAGTCTAACAAATGTAAGTTCAAAAATGTCCTGGTGATAAATAATAGCTGAATGATTGTACAGACAGGTTAACTAACAGCTGAGATCTGGGCGAGTTGATGGTTAGGTGAGCTGACACCTTGGTGAACTGGCAGTTGGGTGAAGTGATAGTAGGGTGAACACAGGTGAGATGAATTGGCAGTTGGATAGATTAACAGATAGGTGAACTCACTGTTGACTGAAATGATAGATAGATGAACTAAGAGTTATGTGACAGCTAGGTGAAATGACAAATGGAGCATTAGAATGAACAGCTTGAAAATTTAATGTATCTTTTCAGCAATATCAAGGTGTCCCACCTATAGTATCAAGGTCTTCTGATCTGGGATATCCATGTGTTACCTACTGTGATATTGTGGTATTCTTAATTGTTCTCAACAGTGAGACTGAGGGGTATTCTCTTATTATATCAGGGTACCCTCCCTGCCATATCAAAATCAAGACATCAAAGATGCTCTTTTAAGAATTTCAAAATGTTTTCTCTCTGTGATATCAATGTGTTTTCTGTGTACTATCTAGGTATTCACTGTATGATATTGAAGTATCCCTGTGTGATATTGAAGTGTTCCTGTGTGATACTGAAGTATACCCTCGATAATATTGATGCATCAGGTGTCTTCTTTTTGTTATCAAGATGTTCTAACTTCAAAATTGAGGTGTCCTTCCTATGATATCAAAATGTCATCTGTGTGTAATATTGTGATGTTCCATGGATATGATATCACAGTCTTCCCTCTCCATGTCAAACTATTTGTTTTGATAAGGCTGAAGGAAAATTGAGCTGTTAAGTAAAACATTAGATTCTAAATTTTTGCATTGAGTTCCCTTCTGTTCAAATTATATATATGTATGTATATATATATATATATATATATATATATATATATATATATATATATATATATATATATACCATAAATCCCTGAGTATAGTCCGCACTTGAGTATAATACGCAGGGGATTTTTAGGGGGCTGTACCTCTGAAAAACCTAAACCTTGTGTATAATACGCACCCCTTCTCTAACTTGAGTCAAGGAGGTCTATATAACATTCTTGGTTTGTAAACATACATACAGTAACGTCCTTTATTATTATTGTATATATAACATAAGGCAAACGTGTAGCTTTTTTGTGCACTTTGTTTGCAGAAAATAAAGAAATAACAGTAATAATGTCAGTGAAAAATAAATATTAAGTAAATTGCCTTTACATATTTATCACTTAGAAAATTTTGCTTAGAAAATATTTTTCATTTTTAACCTCGTATATAGTACGCACTAGAAAGTTTGACCTTTAAATTTTGGGGAAAAAGTGCTGATTATACTCGAGGATTTACGGTCATTAAATGATGATGATGATGATATATATATATATATATACACACACGCGCACATATATCCTTTAAGTTCGTTTATGAGAAACGTTTTAAATATGTTGTGTGGGGTGAGTCATATTGTCTTAATGCCTTTGAATATGGATATAAAAGTTCCTATTCTATTATGCTGGCTACAGCCTAATGATGCCAACTGGCAAAGTCTATAGCTTGAAGAAATGAATGCATGAACATGATCTACTTAATGTCCATGGATACGACAGACTGCACTGTGGTATCCATGAACATACAGACTTTGATCTTAAGAAACATGAGCTGTGAAAACACACGTAGTGATGCATTAAAATATTTATAAATTCAATGCAAGAATTATTATTATTATTATTATTATTATTATTGTTATTATTATTATTATTATTATTATTATTATTATTATTATTACCATATATATATGTTGTTATGTATGTATGTATGTATATAATTAAATTGTGTGTGTGTGTAAATATATATGCTAATATTTCCTATTATTTCCAGTGTTGAAGAATGACAGCAATAATCGATGTTCAGATTTCCTACCATTAACCAGAATATCTTATCAGGACAGAAGTTTTAGCTATGAAATAGATCATTTTTCTAACGAAAAGATTCTATTCAGGTGGAAGGAGGAAAATGCAGCCGAAGATCTCAAAGTAAGTTCCAAAAGACACCAACAGATGATGATGCAGAAAATATCATCATAATCATCATCATTGTCATCCTCATCATTGTCATCATCATCATCATCATTATCATTATTATTATTATTATTATTGCGAACTGGCAGAATCATTATTACTTCAGACAAAATGCTAGACAACATGTCTTCTGGTTCTTTATATTCTGAGCTCAAATTCTGCCATGGTTGTCTTTGCTTTTATCCTTTTGGGGTCCACAGAAGAAATACTAGTTAAGCACTGGTGTTGATGTAATCAACTTACTTCTCACTCTTATATGTGCAAAAAACAAATTTCCCAAATATATTATCTTCCTACTTTATCAACATACAGATAATACCACAGATCAAACACAAATAAATACAAACCCTAGCTGAACAGGCTATAAAAACATCAGCAATATTCACTTTTTACTGTGAATACTATCAATGGTAGTATAAAAAGCCTAGCTGGTGAAAGTGATCCATATCCCTCTTCTAAGTTCTTTAACTACACTTCATTTCATTTTCACTGAGTCCTCTTTCTTTACATGTGTGTGAGTGGTGTGTTTGTTACTTTGTTCAATCTAACACATGGAAACAACCAAAAATCAATTTTACCTAATCAGAAACAGGATTTGAAAGCTGGCATTTTCTGCATGATAGCTGTCAATCACAAAATGAAAGCAAAATCATTAGGAGGAGAAATTTTTATTAAACAAGCAAAAGCAAAGCATTACAATGACCAAAGTTGTAAGAACTTCTGAAGTTTTAATGAAGAAAGTCATGTGAAACAGTTGAACAGACATGTAAGTAATTTAAAGCAGAAAAAAATCCTCAACAAAGTCTTTTGGTGAAAAATTTCACAAATCTGTCCTGATCAAGAGGCCTATCTGTTGGGGAAGGCATGCTCTGACATGGACTAAATAAAAATTTATATAAGACATTCTATTGTAAAAATTGCCTGGCAACAACGGGCTATTCAGCTAGTATATATATATATATATATATATATCATCATCATCATCATTTAACGTCCGCTTTCCATGCTAGCATGGGTTGGACGATTTGACTGAGGACTGGTGAAACCAGATGGCTACACCAGGCTCTTTCAAATTACCGGAGTCCATTGCTCTATTCATGGCAACGTATAACTGGCCATGTGTAAACATCGGAGTCAGTGAAAATACACCTACACGATCTAAAGTCTGGCTCAGTACCTTTTTTGGTGTGGATGAGCGAGCGAAATCTTTAGGAGTCTGCCCATCTACAATGGGAAATAAAGGAATAGTATCGCAAATCCAAACCTTCTAAATTCATGAACTATACAGGGAGAAATCCAGAGTTAATCCTTCATCGCTGGAATTTTAACAGAAAAAACTCAAAGGTGATACAAAACTCAATATCGGTAATTGTTCATACACCGATTAAAGATGAACCAAAGCCATCACAATCTTTCCTTTATAAAGCTATCCTAAACTAAAACTTTCGTGTATAGTATAATTCAGTGAAGTAAGTTGACTTACTTCCCTTTACCTCTTTTATTAATTATCTCCCCCTTAATTTTTATTTACTTTTTTTACGCCTGTAAACTGAACAATTGCTCTCAATATCCACTAAATACTCATACTTTTCCACATGTTTTTGCTAAAAACGTTCCTGATTATCTCCTTCGTAATCCCAAAAAACATCGTGACCATCGGTCCAGCCATTTGACTGTGAACAGGGAACAGACACACAGACGGGCATAATGCCCATTATAGTAAGATTTATCAACATCAGTTGGTTGACACTGCTAAATAAAACTGCATGTAATTTTAGAACATTCTATATATAGCATTTAAGAAAAGGAAGGTTATTATTTTTATTTTATCAAAAGATACAAAGAAAGAAGAGGAATAACTGTAGTCAGGATATTTAAGAAGAATGGTTAATTCAACATCTAAACTGTCATAGATCAAAGGATATTTCAACTTAATGATGATAAACAGACTGTGATTTGGTTAATGAGAAATAGCTGTGTGTAACAATTTACTCATACACACACACATCATGCTCACACACACCCATAGACATATATAACTTTTTATTTATTCACATCTACTGACATGTATATATGTTCATGTCTAAGCATACACATCCACACATATATGAAAAGTAGTGTAAGTTCAAATACACACCCATATGTATACAGATCCTCTCTATCTCTTCATTCAAGACACGTGTACATGCACCCCGACTCAAGAAGAAAGAGAGAGAGAGAGAGAGTATTATGAGTGAAGGATGAATGTAAATGTAATCCAGCTTTGTAACAATGATTTATTTTGTCTGAGGAGTAATTAAATGCACAAGTGCCTGTGGAATACTCAACCGCTTGCAAAGCAATAGAAGATGGATTCTGTAATTCAAAGAGCTAGTCTCACATTTAGTGCCAAACTGATTTGGAAAGAGGATTGCAATAATTAGTCTGTTGAATACTCAAACATTGACACTGTTATACAATGAGTAGATGGTTCCATTAATCAAACTCTCCATCAAAACTGATGGAAGAATCAAAGAACTGAGCACTGAGGTGGCCAAGATAAAATAAAAAACTCATATTCTTTTGTTTATCACCACTTTAACATGGCCGTTGCGTATGAACCAATGTTACAACTATTTTAACCCCAGAAAGACACTTCCTTCAGTTGGTTATCGATGCAATCTGCTGCCTTGTTGGGGGCCAGCTTTCAAGGGTTTTTAATTATTCGTGTCAACTTCAGTACCTATTACAATCTGGTACATATTTTATCAATTTCTGCTTCTTGAATAAATAAATGTCACTTTCTTTATCATTAACGTACTTTAATTGTCACACTTTTTGTATTAACTCACTGACTCTGAAACAGTTGCTCAACCTAGAGCTATGATAAGAGGACACTTGCTCAAGGTACTCTGCAGTTGGATTAATTCCAGAACCATATGGGTGCCTGTATTTATACTAGGGATGTTAAAATGAAATATTGTGGCACATAAAATACACCATTTTGAGCGTGGCCATTGCCAGTACCGCCTGACTGGCCTTCGTGCCGGTGGCACGTAAAAGCACCAACTACACTCTCGGAGTGGTTGGCGTTAGGAAGGGCATCCAGCTGTAGAAACTCTGCCAAATCAGATTGGAGCCTGGTGTAGTCATCTGGTTTCACCAGTCCTCAGTCAAATCGTCCAACCCATGCTAGCATGGAAAGCGGACGTTAAACGACGATGATGATGATGATGATGATGATGATTAGTATATCTTGTTTTGATGTAGTTTTTTACTAATCTTTTCTTTTTTCCAACCTTTTCTACTTCAGTTTATTCTTGGTTCAGCAACACTTTCTAAAATCGATGACATCAGGTGTATGACGCAGAGAATTTTTGACCATTGTGTAAATATGATATCGAATATAAACCAGGAAGTAACGTCAGTGAAGAAAGATAAAGATATGTTATTACAAGAGAAAGCTGATACACTCAAGGTAATATCTCATTTTGACATCTCACATGTGTTGTTGTCATTGTTGGTGTCGATAAGCCACAAATTCAGCTCGTATTGAGCAGACTTATAACCAAAGACGTTCCAGCTTTGACCATTCCATCATATTTATTGATAATTTCATTATTCAACATATCCTTCCACTTTTAGGACATTAAACTATAATTTCAAGAGCAATTTGGCTTCTATTTCTAACAACTATGACCATTCTATCATGTATCATTCCATCGTGTATCATTCCATCATTCAATGTATCCTTCTATTTTTAGGACACTAGGCTGTAATTTCAAGAGCAATTTGGCTGCTATTTTTAACAGGCATAGATACTACCTCATTTTATCATATACTTTGCACATTTACGATCGCACTGAGTGCTCCAATTTTGGACTGTAGTAACCTTTGTAACCTTAACTAACTAGCTCTACAGATATTATTTGTCTAAGGGGTTGCTGTGGTTTAACCCCCAGGTCAGCAGTGTAAAAACCATGATCAAATATGTTCAAGTGGTGACCATCCTGTCTTTTATTTAGACATAGAATATCTAGGACCACACTATATAGTGTTCTTCTTTTCTTTAAAGACAAGGGTTATAATTTGATGGACTTGTTATTTTTAGCAGGCCAAGTTACCCTATAGAGCAGGGGTTTCTCAACCATTGTTAATCTGTGGACCCCTTTCCAATGTTTAAAAACTAGTTTTATAGAAACTTCTTTCAAAATTCCTATTTTGTTTTTCGCACATTCCCTTGTATAGGTTGAACTATGCAAAGTGTTAGGGAAAGAAACCTAGCTGTTTCTTGCAATACGTACCAACATATACACCTAAAGCACAATTTTTTCAGGGACCCTTAAAGTACTATTGTAAATCCCAAATGTAGTATTTTGTTGTGTGGACCCCAAAAATCTTATAAAGACCCCAGCTGAGAAACACTGATCTGGAGGCTTTGTACGTGGAAGATGCCCTGAAGTAATATGCACTAACATGCACCAGATATAGATTCTTTTCTATTGCCCCTCCCCACTCCTGTTCTTTGCCTTATCCCATCAACACAACCCTTACCCTTGCCAATTACTCCCTACCAGGCTTCACCCCAGGTGACGTTGCACCATACATCATATTACTGCTTCTTTCTTCCATCCAGCACCCTTGGTTCTTCTGAAGGCATTGCTCTTTTGAGCCTTCTAATGACATTACACAAACCATCATGATACATGTAACTCTGTTCTGATATTGAGATGGCTTCCAATCATCCATGTCAGCTAAGTGTTTCTTCAGCACAACTTTAATCTTTATGCTCTCCTATGCCATCACATATTCATGAATACACCAAGATCTTCTTGAAAAAAGAAACATAAAAAAATCATCAAATTTAGTCAGAACACCTTATGTGTGTGTGTGTATCATCATCATCATCATCGTTTAATGTCCATTTTCCATGCTGGCATGGGTTGGACGGTTCGTCTGGGGTCTGGGAAGCCAGGAGGCTGCACCAAGCCCCAATCTGATCTTAGCAATGTTTCTACAGCTGGATGCCCTTCCTAACGCCAACCACTCGGAGAGCATAGTGGGTGCTTTTTACATGCCATCGGCACAGGGGCCAGAGGAGCTTGCATCGACCACAATCAGATGGTGCTTTTTATGTGCCACTGGCACGGAAGCCAGTCAAAGCGGCACTGGCATTGGCCATGTTCGGATGGTGCTTTTTACATGCTACCAGCATGGGGCTCACAACTACAATTTCCATTTGATTTGATTTTGATATTGCTGATGTTGATGTACTTGACTCAACAGGTCTCCTCAAGCATGGCATGTTGCCCTATGATCCAAAGTACTTTGAGTGGGCTGGTCATGTGACACTGGTGTAGGTTACAGCTGTGGGCTCACTTTATTTGCCGGGTCTTCTCAGTCACAGCACATCTCTAGAGGTCTCGGTCTTTTGTCATTGCCTCTGTGAGACCCAACGTTCGAAGGTCATGCTTCACCACCTCATCCCATGTCTTCCTGGGTCTCCCTCTGCCCTGGATTCCTTCCACTGTTTGGGAATGGCACTTCTTCACACAGCTCTCCTCGTCCATCCACAGTACATGACCATTCCAGCCCAGTTGTCTGTCTTGCACACCACATTTGATGCTTCTTATGCCCATTTCTATCTATGAGATCCACTCACAAGGCTTTGGTCAGCCCGAAGGCTGTAGTAGAAGATGCTTGCCCAAGGTGCCACACAATAGGATTGAATCTGGAACCATGTGGTTGGGAAGCAAGCTTTTTATCACACACCCACAATGTGCCTATATTGATGTATTGATGTATTTTGTTTTCCAGCGTTTAGATAAACTTGTTGGTACCAAAGAGACAATGGAACAGGAGCTGTATTCCAAGGTAATGGATTCATCAAAAGCTTTCTTTCGAAAAATTTCATTTATTTGTTTATGTATTAATTAGGAGATTAAAGAATTTTTTTGTGGCCCCCATGGCCATAGGTTATGTAGGAAATGGTGGCAAGGTATTCTCATTGATTTGCTCTTTATTTTGTGTCTAAGGCTTTATGTTATGAAATGACCTGACAAAGCTGACATGAATATATTATATGCTTGGGAGTCTTATATATATATATATATATCAGGCTGAATAAAAAGTAAGCAATGTTTTGAAATATGAAATTCATCACAATATATTTCAACAATGCAGAAATATTATTCATCAAAGTAAGTACCATTACAATCAACACATTTTTGCCAACAAATTACAAGTTTGTTTTTTCCGGTATCATAAAAATCAGGAGTTCTGGAGATGATGAACTCTTTGAATGCACTTTCAGCATCGCTTTGATTTTTGAACTCCTTCTCTCGCAGGAAACCATCAAGGTGCTTGAAAAGTGGTTGTTGCTAGGGGAAAGGTCTGGGGAGTAAGCTGGGTGGGGAAGGACTTCTTAGCCAAGTTCCCTCAACTTCTGGAGCATCATTATGAAACGTGTGGTTGAGCATTGTCATGAAGAATGATTGGCCCTCTTCTCCTCACCAGTCTGGGATGGAAGAGTAGCAGCTTTCCGTTCAATTTGGCAATTTCGTGGGAATGTGTTTCTGCAGTAATGGTTTTTCCAGGTTTTAAGAAGTTATAGTGGATGAGTCCAGCAGTGCACCACCAAACAGTCACATTTCGTTGATATCGCGAGCAGTTTCAGCTGTTTTACATCCTTTTTTGAAGTTGAATAGCAGAATATCACGCTTTGACAGTTCCATTTCTGATGATTGTAACAACGGTGAAAAAAATATCAATGTTAATTTATTTGGGCAAGTCTATGTCTGTATTATCAGACAATTGCAAGAATATGTTTTAAAAAAATTCAAAATGCTGCAAAAATCCAGTACTATATATATATATATATATATATATATATATATATATATACATACAGGGTGCAGCAAAAGTAATGCCTTTTTGTATTTGAGTTTTCTCGTTTTTTCTAATTGAGTTTCTTTTTTATTTCCTAAACCTTCTTTGATTTTTTCATTAGTTTATTATTATTATTCATTTCCTTAAGTAGTGCAATAAATTGTGTTCAATTAAAAATTACTTAGAAAAAAATATACCATAAAAGTTATTAAATGCAAAAAGGGCGTCACTTCTGCTGCACCCTGTATGTATATGTATGTATGTATATATATATATATATATATATATATATATATACATACATACTGGAAAATGTGTGAAATCCTTGGTACAGTTAGGTATATTTGAAAAAGGAAAACAATGACTTCACTGGTAGTTCTAATTTAATTTTCTAATAATATAATTTTACAGTTTGGTTTTTAGATGTAGTAAGTTCTTTGTTAACTTCAGTGGGGACATTTTTTAAAGACTCCTTCTTAACTTTTCTGGAGAACTTTCTCTCGCATTCGTTGGTGGTAATTGTCAATCTGATCTTAACCTGAGATTAGTTTGACAATCACCACTGACGAATTCAGGAGAAAGTTTTCCAGAAAAGTTAAGAAGGAATCTTTAAAAAATCTCTCCACTGAAGTTAACAAAGAACGTACTAGATCTAAAAACCAAACTGTAAAATTATATTATTAGAAAATTAAATTGATTAGAACTA
Source organism: Octopus bimaculoides (assembly GCF_046866305.1). Classification (NCBI taxonomy): domain Eukaryota; kingdom Metazoa; phylum Mollusca; class Cephalopoda; order Octopoda; family Octopodidae; genus Octopus; species Octopus bimaculoides. The sequence continues at coordinate 21,786,743 of NC_142951.1, read as the reverse complement.
CCAGAGAAGTCATTCTTTTCCTTTTTCAAATATATATATATATATATATTTTGTCTAAAAGGTACAGTATTATACGTTATGACGTTTTGAGTCTACACTTTTCAACAGAAAGGATTGAGAGGAAAAAAAAAAGGGAAAGAGAACTAAAAGATATGGGGAGAGAGAGAAAATGTGTAAGGATTAATGGTTCAGCATGATGAAATGGCCCATTTACATGTGTATGTGAGTGTATGTATATATGTATGTATGTATCTGTGTATATATTTGTATATATATATATATATATATATATATATATATATATATATATATATATATATATATATATATATATATATATATAATTTTCCAGAGGATGTTGCAACATATATATATATATATATATATATATATATATATATATATTAGAAAGAAATACTGAACAGGCAAAACATGTGGAATCACTTTAGAGCAGGGGTTTCGCCACCATTTTTTATCTACGGACCCCTTTCATTGCCATTTTATTCTGGTGGACCCCCACAACTATTCGATGTTTAAAAACTAGTTTTATAGAAACTTCTTTCAAGATTCCTCTTTTATTTTTCACACATCAACTTGTGTAGGTTGAACTACGTAAAATGTTAGAGAAAGAAAATTTTTCCAACGGCCCTTAAAATACTATTGTGAATCCCCAGTTTACTATTTTGTTCTGTGGACCCTCAAAAATCTTATATGAACCCTCAGGGGCCATATAAACTCCAGTTGAGAACCACTGCTTCAGAGCATGGAACTTATAATTCAAACATAATTGCAGAGTTGTTAGAGTCAATAAGGGATTAAGAAGTTGTGTATAGCTTCTTAATCACTCTAACAACTCTGCAATTATGTTTGAATTATAAATTCAATGCTCTAATTTGATACCACATGTTTTGCCTGTTCAGTGTTTGTTCTTTTCAAATACAAAGTGTTCAAAAAGTCTCTCCGCAATAAGTATTTTATTGCAAAATAAATATTTTTAAGATGGTGTAAAGACTACAAAAGAATATATATTAGACTTTACAAGACTTTAAAAAACTTTATAAGAAGTGTTGAAAGTGTCATCCTTCATTTTTCAATACATAAGTTGACTCTTTTACAAAATATTTTGAAATACATCTTGGAGAGTCTGATGTGGCGTGGACCGTGTGAAGGTTATGATTGTGTCTTTTAGCTCACTAATGGTTTTCGGGTGATTCTTGTACACTGATCCTTTACTTGCTCCCCAGAAAGAAAAGTCTGGTGGTGTTAAGTCAGGCGATCTTGGTGGCCAAAATCCCTTCAAAATTATCCGTTCACTGAAAATCTCTTGAGGTAGTGCCATAGTGATGCACAAAGTATGTGCTATAGCTCCATCTTGCTGAAAGTATGCATTATTAATTTCACTTTCACTGAGTTGGCCTACAAATGGATAGACAATATTTGAGCAATATTTCTCAGTGTTGATGGTGTCTTCAAACAATATCGGTCCCACAATATGCTTTCTCGAAATTGCTATCCATATTCCAACTTTTGCGGGATGCAGGAGTCGCTCATGCATCGCATGTGGATTCTCAGTGCTCCATTACCTTGTGTTTTGCGAATTTATGTGTCCCGACAGATGAAGCCAAGTCTCATCAGTGTAAAAACACCCATCCAGCACTTCTATGCCTTTTTCGGCAACAAAGTTTTGGAACCAATAACAATAATGAAGCCTTTTAGCATTATCCATAGTCTTCAATTCTTGAATGGCCAGCACTTTGTATGGAAAGAAATTTAATTTCTTTTTTACTGCCATGTAAGCACTTCCTAGGCTAATTTCCGTTTCCTGTAACAATTTGTGTAAGGACTTTGATGGGCTTTCCAACAGTTTATCAGAAATATTGGAGAGTGTTTCATCTGAAAGAACACTAAGCCTACCGCTTCTTGCTGTGTCTTCACTGAGCCTGTGTTTCTAAATTTTCTTATCAAATCCCATAAAGTGTCACGATATGGAACAACAGTATTTGGAAAAGTTTCACTGAACTTCTATGTATTTGTTTCCAGCTCGAAACAATCCTTCAACTAAAAACATATATTCTTAAACGGTTCGCATGTTGACATGCTGAAGGGTACACAATGACTGAGGTACAATGGCTGATGCTCGGCCACTCATGCAGTAATAGTCCAGCTGTGCATGCACAGGATGAAAAAGAATCACTGCAGAGAGACTTTTTGAACAACCTGTATATAACTACCACTCAAGGATGAACCACTTATAGCCATCCATTGCTAGGCAGCTACAACACCACTTTTGTTTTAGTCACAGTTCAAGTCAAAGCACTTATTGTATACATATGTATTACATTACGTCATTAGACATAATTTTATCTGTAATCTATATATGTATATAGAATTATATATAAATAAATAAATAAATAATCATAAATATATAGGGATTGACAGTAACCTGCTTCTCCAACATACTGAGAATTCAGAAATAGCAGCCAAAGAACTACTGATTCCAAAACTACAAATTTTACTCTAAATTGATAGCGATATTTTTGATACACACAGAACAAAAAACAGTAGAGAAGAGTAAAAAAACCACTTGCCTTTAGTTAATTTAGTACGATCGTTTCACAGTTAAGAGCAAAGAATACTCCATTCTGATCTTCAGCTAAATATTCTAATAAATTTGCTAATGTCTAAATAACTCACATTAATTTTGACCATGCGACATCAAGACCACGTGAGGCAGACCTTAAGAAATTTATTGGCCAAGATAGATAGATAGATAGACAGACAGACAGACAGACAGACAGACGGACAGACATATATGGAATGTTTATATGGTTAGTGTGTGTGTATATGCATTTATATTCTCTATATTTATATAAACTAATGTATATTTTGCAGTTCTTGCTTGTTCTAAATTCCAAAAAGACTGAAATTTCGACACTTCGTGAAAAAGGTGAGAATACATATTTGACTTAGCACCTATTGTACATTATCATGTTTAACGCCACCACTGCCTGCTCAAAGGCCATTGCTCAGTTTTCTTACCAATATTAAGACAAGACACTTCCAGTTTCTCCTCAGCCTGGAAGGAGGAGAATGGTCTAGGAAGGTCAAGAACACTGCCGCTCCTTCCATTACTATCATAAACCTATATAAAATGTACTTTGTTTCAGTTTTGTAGTTGACGTAGAAGGCATCTTTTACTCTTTTACTAGTTTCAGTCATTTGACATTGGAGCACTGCCTTGAAGGGTTTTAGTCAAATAAATCGACCCCAGGACTTATTCTTTGTAAGCTTAGTACTTATTTTATCGTTCTCTTTTGCCGAACCACTAGGTTATGGAAACCTAAACATACCAACACCTGTTGTCAAGCAATAGGCAGGGGACAAGCACAGACACAAACACATACACACACACACACACCCACACAAATACAACTAGCTTCTAGTTTACCAAATCCACTCACAAGGCTTTGGTTGGCCCAGAGCTCTAGTAGAAGATATTTGCCCAAGGTGCTATACAGTAGGACTGAACCTAGAACCATGCTGGGAAGCAAGCTTCTTACTACATAGCCACGTCTGTGCCTATTTGTAATATTTGACTTTTTCTGTTTCTAATCCATTGCCTTAAATAAGATATGTCTTTTGATGTTTGGAATGAAATACCTGGGTTTACATCCTTTGTACCAAGTGGTGGTAGTAGTAGTAGTATTGGGTTTTTATTCCAGTGATATGGAATAGCACAGATTGTGATGGTACTGGTGGTTGTGGTGGTGTGGGTGTGCATGCCTACTACCTGTATAATGTTCAAAAAGAAATCCTAAAACTCAAGATCTTTTTCCTTTTCAGTAAAAGATTTAGAATCCAAAGATTTGAAGACGTCTGAAGAGTGTGAAGAGGTCGATTCAGACATGGAAACATCTCCTTCTAGCAGGTAACATTCTTCTTGTTGTTGTTGTTGTTGTTCTTCTTCTTCTTCTTCTTCTGCTTCTTCTTCATCTTCTTCTTCTTCTCCTTCTTCTTCTTCTTCTTCTTCTTCTTCTTCTTCTTCTTCTTCTTCTTCTTCTTCTTCTTCTTCTTCTTCTTCTTCTTCTTCTTCTTCTTCTTCTTCTCATGGGACTTTGTTCAATAATTGTTGAACGATGTCTCTCTCAACATGGTAGCCTGATTAACCCACATATAAAGAATATTTATCCACCAATATGGTGTTGAGCAATCATTCCCATTGTTCAGTATTAACACACACACACACACATGCACATGCATATACGTATGTATATATATACATATATTCATGTACATATATATATATTTCCCTTATGAGTTTTTTCACGCATGCTTCTTGATAAAATTCTTGTAAAAGATTTTATCCTATTATTGAATGAATATATATATATATATACATACATATATATATGTATCATAATCATCATCAACATCTGCTTTCCATGTTGGCATGGGTTGGATGGTTTGACTGGGGACTAGTGAGTCAGATGGCTGCACCAGGCTCCAATCTGATCTGGCAGAGTTTCTACAGCTGGATGCCCTTCCTAACACCAACCACTCCAAGAATGTAGTGGGTGCTTTTGCATGTCATTGGCACAAGGGCCAGTCAGGCAGTACTGGCAATGGCCACGCTCAAATGGTGTTTTCCACGTACCACCAGCACAAGTGCCAGTAAGGCGACACTGGTAACGATCACACTCGAATGGTATTATTTATATATATATATATGTATGTATATGCATTAGATCAACCCTAGTATGAAGCCGGTACTTAATTTATCGACCCCAAAAGGATGAATAACAAAGTCGACCTCAGCGGAATTGAACTAAGAATATAAAGACAGACAAAATACTTATTTCTTTATTGCCCACAAGGGGCTAAACATAGAGAGGACACATAAGGACAGACAAAGGGATTAAGTTGATTACATCGACCCCAGTGCATAACTGGTACTTAATTTATCAACCCCGAAAGGATGAAAGGCAAATTCGACCACAGCAGAATTTGAACTCAGAACGTAACGACAGACAAAATACCACTAACCTTCTTCACCAGCGCGCTAATGTTTCTGCCAGTTCGCCGCCTTATATATATCTTAATAATATTAAAAACTGTGTGTACCTGAAATATCTCAGAAATAGTATATTTTTTCTCAATTTTTTGTGCATATTTATTTTCATACATACCTTCAGCAGTGCAGTACAAATTTTTGTGATATTTGGACCTCTATTTATTAAGGAAAACAATTAAACGGAATTTTTGTTCGTTATTTATTGATGGAAAAATACATGGCTTCCATGACATCAACACACATACACACATGCAGAATACACACACATATAATGAATGTCATGGCGTGTCAATCAACACAAACACATGTCCGCTATCTGTGACATATACAAACACATAGTCTTCATAGTCTCTAAGTAAAAAACGTTGACTTTTTGACATACACAATATTTTAATCATTTAGAAATGTTCTTTCCCCCCGCAATCTCCTGACAACTGATGTTGGTGTGTATATGTCCCCTTAATCTAGTGGTCCAGCAAAAGAGACTGATAGAATAAGTACTAGGCTTACAAAGAATAAGTCTTGGGGTCAATTTCTTCGACTAAAATTCTTTAAGGTGGTGCTCCAAAGAAACATTGATTACAATACAAAACCAACAAGATCTAGGAGAGGGAAGGCCTTCCCTCAGGGAAACATATGACACAGTGAACCCACAGGGGAGACAGAAGAGAGGATGCCCTAAATATATCTGGAAGAAGGGTACTGAAGCAGAACTGAAAAAGTGGGGATCCAATTGAAGAGAAGCAGAGAGAGACAGCCCAGTGTTGAGAACAGCATCATCATCATCATTTGGGAAAAAGTTATTGATGGCCTCTGCTTCATACGTGAAGAGCTTAAGTAAGTAAAGTGATAATATGGCCTTAGTTGTACTGTATCTGAAAAATAGTGTAAGACAGGTCAAGTTAAGTAAAATCGCTGTCTTCCACACATACAGGCTTGTCTTTACAGGTGCTACCCGCGCCAGTGCTGCGTTAACACACCTGTGCTAGTGTTGCATAAACGTACTTATGATGGTAACATATGAAAGACACCCAGCACACTCTGTTAAGTGGTTGGCATTAGAAAGGGCATCCAGCCATAGAAACCATGTCACAACAGACAGTTGGAGTCTGGATAGCTCCTCGCTAGCCAGCTCCATGTCAAACCATCCAGCCCATGCTAACATGGAGACTGGACATTAAACAACAACGATGATGATGATGATGAGATGGCCATAGTTGGAACGTCTCTGACTCTAGAACTGTGAAGAGAGCAATGTAGTGTGTTTGTGGGATGAGAGTTGTCATATGTCAAAGCGTGAATCTTTGTCAGTCAGTGCAATGACTGTCTTACTTCTCATAAAATGTCAAAAATTAATCATATTTAAATTTTTTTCTTTCCAGTATATATGAACAAGAAACACAAATTGACGTAAGTGATTGAAAAAAAACATCCTTATTATTTCAATAATTTTTCCTCCAACGTTTCACACATGTCAATATTTCTTTCACGTTAGGGCTTCATGGTGTTTCATTTTATACATACATTTGTGTGTACATGTGTTATCAGTGATAACACACCAGTTATTGGGTATGACATCTTCCTATACAACCTCATCAACTATATAATTGACTAAGCTGTATCCTATTTTGCCAGATATTTTAAGCATCACAGTTGTAATTACTGGTAGACCAGGAGCTTTTCCTGCTTTCATATCCTTAATTGATTTACTTATCCATATGGCTGGTCCCAGCTTCTGTTAAGTCTACATTGGGAAGACTCACTTTCTCCCATACATTACCCACTTTTAACATACTTTCATAGCAGCACTTCCATGCTGCTTTCTTTTGAGAATTACTAAGTATAAGTATGCCATTGTCCATACATACACCCTTCTCTATCACAACATCTTGATTATCTCTGATACACAGATAACTTGTTATCTTCGATTCAGTTTTCATGCCTATCTTCACCTGTAGTAATGAATATTAGGTAATGACCAAAGAGTAGAATCACAAATACAGGTGACAAAAACAGGGTTCCTCCAAAGGGTCTGTGGAGTATTGTTACTGGACAAGGTGTGTAGCTCAGAGAGTATCCTTTTAGCATTCAGATTACTCTCTCAAATGTAATCCTTATTTATTCATGTTGTTTTGAATTAATCAGGTATTATCTTGTAGCTTTGAGATTTCAAAGATATGATTGTATATTCTTAGCATGACATTTTAGGGTAGGTGTAAGAGGCTGAATCTGGCCAGTTTGAACATAAAACAAGTAGAATATTTTGGTCAGATATGGCCAGTTTTAAATGCTAAAGGGATAGAGACTCAAGCTGCTACTTCTTTATATTAAGAGATCACAATTCCAGTACTACATGAGTAGAATGTCACTATAAAGAATCCCAAAGCAGATTCTTCAAGCCAAACGAATCAGCAGGAGACGTAGAGCAGACTAAGAATGAAATGATTGGATAATATCCGTAGTCTCAGTTGGTTGAGCTTGGCAAGCCAGCCAGTAAGTCTAACAGTGGTTGTTTTTAATGGGACTCTATTGGAGGTGTGTGAGGACTCAGCCTCCACAACTCTCCAAGGAATTGTGGGCAGAGATGGATGATTGGATAAAATATCTCAAGTATAATACAAATATAACTAATCTTTTATTACTAACAAATCATTTAGATAATTATTTCTACCTAAAATCAAAGTCCACTTCATTTTTTTCTCTTCAGACGGAACCAAAACCAATGTTTTCTGATGAGTCAAGTGATGAAGAAATCAGTTTGACATCCAGGTTATTATATTCTCTGTTATTTTTCCTAATTTTAGTTGTAGTAAACATGTAATCCGCTGCACATATGTACAGTGTTGTAGGTGGATGTAGGGCTTGCATGTGCAGTGATGTCACTTTAGGATATTGTTATTAATATTGTTTATACCTAGATCAACTCTGCTGTAGAAGACCTATCATTAAAGAACAGTGTACCCCCCATGGATCAAATAAAGGATTAGGTTCAAAACTTCAATACAACAACCACGTTCAACACAAGACACTTGAAGAAGGCAGGAGCATACAACAGCCATAACATAGTGATAGTAACAATCAAGATGAGAACACCAGTCTGACTAATGTAAATAGTGTACATAATATAAATAACAACTAGGGTTTTATTTTATTGATTCTGAAAGAATAAAAGAGAGACAGGATTTCAACATAGAACATAGAGCCAGAACAAAACACTGCAAGGCATTTTGTCCAATGCTCAAATGATCTACTAATCCACTGCTCCAGTATAATAGTGTTTCTTCTTAATCCTTTAATTCCATGTGAAGCATAAGGTGCCAACAAGATATTTCCGTCTTGATCTTTAGCAGTGGATTGCAGTTGTCCCCAGATGTAGCTGTCTGACAGAATTTCAGTTTCTGAGGAAGGGCTTCATGTTGTTTTTGGTCTGCCATGCTTCTGTAGTGTCCATCACCAGACTTGCCTTGTAATGTTCGAAACAAGTTTTTCAACCAACCTACATTTCCTCCTTTTGATCTGATTTCAATAGGTTGCTGGATACATGTTTCCACAAGGCTTTATTTGTTATTCTGTCGATGTTTCAGAGACATTTGTTTCAGAAAGATGTTTCAGAGACATTTGTTTACAAACATTAAGAGCTTGTCAATGGAGAACTTTGTGACTCGCCATGTTTCATGTGTGTGCAACAGAATTGTCAGATAAATTCACCTTTCACGTACTTCACATGACATTGAATCTACTGCAAATGTATTGGCTCGCAATTAAATAACATGATTTTTATCCTTGGGTAGCAACTATTATTTCCTATTTGCTTACCCCGAGAAAGTATGAAAAATGTTAATATTTCCTTCAAATTTTACTTTTGTTACATTTATTCAAACCCCAAAGAATCTCTATCAACACATGGCTATGTGGCTGCCCCTCCCCCACACCGCTACTCCTGCTCATGATCAGAAATGCACATATTGTCAGTCACTAACAGACATGATCAAGTGATTAAGATCAAGCAACTGACAAGCAAATTTGTGGTATTGAGCAAAATATTTGCTATAATGATATTTCTGCTTCAGCAACTCACCACTAAATCTGTCTGAAATGTAATGGAAAACAGGTCGGTTTCAAAACATTGATGTCCAGGTTCCAAAAGTAAAGTTTGAAGGGAATAGTAGTCATTTTCTTTGATTTTTAAATAGAACCAAATAGGAAGTAACACTTACTGACCAAAGACAAAAACAACAAAATTTGTTACACAGTATTATAAATGATGTATCACCTGCATTGTTATTTTCCCTCAATGAACTTACATTCATAGATTTACTGAACACCCACATGCACACACTCAAACATACACACACATAAACACATATGCACTCATTCACATTTATTTACATGTGTACACACAAATGCACATTGATGCGTGCCCCATCACATATGTTCATACATATGTATTTATGCCCACACACACACACACACAAACATATATATACACACTCACACTCTCTCACATTCAGACAATATGTGAAGAATTACAAAGTCTGTTTCTATGACACCAGTATTTTTGTGTTTCTTTTTTATTTTTGCAGACAAAACCTGGAGACACATTTTAAAGAAAAAAAGAGGGCAAAGGTTTTAACTACAACAACATCATCATCATCAGTTTCATATCCATCATCTACAGCCACAACAAAAAGAAATTCATTGCCTAGAAAACGGTAAACCATCACTTTCCACCATCGTTTTTTTTTGTTTTTTTTCAGTGGGAAATTCTTAAGTCTCTTTAAAAAAATTTCAAATAATAACAGGACACAGATGTAGCCATTTAGTTTAGAAATTTGCTTTTCTACCACATGGTTTTAGGTTCAATCCTATCTAGTTGAAACTTAGGCTGGTGACTTCTACTGTAGCCTTCAATTTTGGTGAACAGAAATTGTACAGAAGTTCATTACATACACACACACACACACATATTGTATACATATATGTATCAGGGCTATATATTCTGGGTGTGCTCAGTGTGCACTGCACACCCATTGAAAATGGCAAATTCATTATGAATATAAACCTTACTCACAAATCCTAATGGAAAACCTTTGCTATACCCCTGCTTGAAATTTGGTGACATGGGTGTGGCTGCACACTCAATACAACAACCACCATATGCCACTAATATGTATAGATATGTATATGTTTGTGACAATAACTAGAACTGCCCATGATCAAAGAACTGGATCCATTTAATGTCTTGCCTAAACTGAAGACAGAACAAAAGTAGTTGTATGGTTCCACAGTCACTAGAAAACTGGCTACATAAATAATGTCTCACGTGAACAGGGGACAGAATAGATTTAAAAGTCATCAGATTTTACAATAAATCTTTCTAATTTTGGCACAGTGCTAGCAATTTTACAAGAGAAGGTGAGTCAATTATACCGACCGTAGTTCTCACTTGGTACTTATTTTGTTGACTCTGCAAGGATGAAAGGCAAAGTTGACCCCAGTAGCATCTGAACTCAGAATGTAAAGTCAGAAAAAATGCCACCAAGTATTTTGTCCAACACACTAATGATTCTGCAAGCTTACCAATCTAAAATATTGCAATAATGGTTTCAAAATTTGTCAAAAAAGCCAGCAGCTTTGTGGGAGTAACTAAGTCAGTTAAATCAACTCCAGTACACAACTGGTACTTATTTTATCGACCCTGAAAGGACGAAAGGCAAAGTTGACTCGGTGGAATTTGAAGTCAGACAGTAAAGACAGGTGGAATGCTGCTAAGCATTTCGCCCGACATGCTAACCATTCTGCTAGCTCACCACCCTAAGATATTGTAATAATAATTTCAAATTTTGGCACAAGGCCAGCAATTTCAAGGGAGTGAATAAGTCAATTACATCAACCCCAGTGCTCAACTGATAGTTATTTTATTGACCCTGAAAGGATAAAAGGCAAAGTGGACCTCAGCAGACTTTGAAAGGTTAAATGCCATTAAGCATTTCCCCCAGCTTACTAACAATTTTGCCAGCTCGCCACCCTAAGATATTGTAATAATAAATATTAAATGTTCTGTAGATGTTGAAGCCCCTGTGAATGTCATAGGATTTCAGTCATGTTATAGTTTCCTTTTCATCTTTTTCCTATTTTTTCTGTTATTTCAGGTCTCTCAAGAAAACTAATCTGGAGAATGATACAATGTCACCCACTGAAATGATTGATAGTGACATACTTCTTGACAACATATAACTATTTACTTCTCTCTCAAGAAACCAAGCAGATAACATTTGAGTGCAGAGTTCATTTCAAAGCGTCGTTTTACAATGAAATGCATTTTTAAAAGCTTTAAGTTATCTGTTTTAAAAAAATATCCCACCACATCATTTAATTTTCCAATCATCAATGATCTAAATTGATGTTGTAATACTTCTAATACAAGTAAAAAAAAAAACATTTGTTCAACAACAAAAATTAATTTGTCTTTTAATGAATTTTAAAAACTTAATCTTGTCCTTAATTGTTTCTGTGCTATATATATATATATATATATATATATATATATATATATATAGACATAGAAAGCACAGCTAATTTTGTGCAAACCATATATACATACGCACATATATATTATATACACAGAATTATTAAGTATATGTACATACATATACATTCTCCATATATATACATACATACAAATATATATAGTATGCTCAAAATTAAGTATACAATATATATATTTATCATATGTATAATTGATACATACGTACATGCATACACATACGCACACACACATCTATATATTTTTTATCTATGCAGCCCAGTAATGAAATTGGGGCACCTTTTAGATACAATCGATATACTTTTAGAATGAAACATTTATTTTATTATAAACAATATAAATATGGAATTGAATTGTTATTAAAGATTGTCGTGTTTCATACAACACATTTTGTTTTATTGCTTTTTAATATTTCTTTTGCAAATATTTCATGTGCATTTTTGTCACATGTGTGTCACAAATATTTGCATTTGCAAACACAAACAATGCTTGTAACATGCTTTCAAATAAATATATGGAAATCAATTAATTTGTGTTGTAGTGCTGTTTCTTCTTAGTGGGGAAGTCGAGGTTTTATGATAGATATTACTGGTTTCTAAAAGAATTATAGATTTGAGAAAACTTTTACTCAAGGTTGGTTAACCAATCGAACACATAGGTGTTACTGTAAAATTTCTTATGATTTGCTGTCATATGTGGGATTGTCTCCCAGAGTGTGATTTGGACTTGGATTTCTACATTTGAAAATTATTATTATTATTATTATTATTATTATCCTTCTTTTTCTTGTTCTTCCTCTCCCTCTTCTCCTTTTTCTTCTTCTCATTCTTCTTCCTTGTCGTCATTGTTTTTGCATCCACTTTTTGCATGGGTTGGACAGAATTATATTGAAGCAAATTTCTCATGGTTGGATGCCTTTCCTATCACCAACTCTCGTTTCCAAGTAAGGTAATATGTCTCCATAACCAGACATGTTTTCAAAGAAGATTGGAAAGAAAGAACACTGCTTTGCATTATGGTGACACTTGTTTACAGCTATCATATGATGACAAAACAAGGAGACAGTAACACACACACACACACAAGGTAGATAAACAAATTCCCAACAAATATATACCAAGACAACAATTAAAAAAATATTCTTTATTTGAGAAAAACATTGCAAGAAAAAGCATTTGAAAGTATGCATGACATTAACCCTTTAGCATTCACATTGTCAAACGTAATGCTTATTTATTCACATTGTTTTAAATCAATCATGCAGCATCTCGTAGCTTTGAGATTTTGATGAGGTAACTGTTAATTTTTTGAATAACATTGTTGGGTAGAATTGAGAAAGCAGATCTGGCCAGTTTGAACATAAAACAGGTAGAATATTTTGGCTGGATATGGCCGGCTTAAATACTAAATTGAACCTCTAAAAATATTTTTCAACGTAGGGAAAAACATTGAACCAATTACAAAAATTATAGTTGCCACAGTAATAATTTGGTTTGTATGAATCAAATAAAAATGAAACTGAAGTTAGTTCTGTTTCTCTTAAAAATTTCTATCAAAAGCTTTAAAAGGCATATATGGTTTGTTTTTAAAATCATCAAATCATTGCTGAAAGATTTGATGGAACGCCAGTTATTGCTAAAAAAGCATTGAATCAGTTATAACCAGCAGTGTATGGTGGTTGTTGTATTGGGTGTACTGCCACCAAATTTCAAGCAGGGGTGTAACAAAAGTTTTCCATCAAGATTTATAATTAGATTAATGAGTAAGGTAAATATTTATAATGAGTTTGCCATTTTTTATGGGTGTGCAGTGCACAACTGGCACACCTGAAATATATGCCCCCAGCTATAATATTATTTTAATTAGGCAATTTATCAATAAGCTTTGGTTGGGAAAACTAAATAATAAAGACAGGTACTTATTTTATTGATCCTGATAGGATGAAAGGCAAAGTTAACCGTGCAAAATGAGCAGCTGTCAAAATTTACCATATACCTTACTACAAATTTCATACTTGAAAGCATAATATAATTCTCCATGTAACCTAGCCATGTGCCATCACATATGGTACACATATAGAGTTTTGTATTCAGTGTGTGGGCAGTATTCATTCATATGATGACTGTCTCAGAAAAAAATTAAAGTGTTTTTACTTTTTGTGATATATTCATCAGATTTGGGTCAGTTTGTCTTCATGACATGTTCTGTTGATCTCACTTGATGAAGCTGACTTTGATCTTGATGACAGCCTCCAGGTGACCTCGAAATTGGCCATAAGCCTTTGTTACTATCTCCCATTTTAGGCTCCTGAAGGCACTAGCATCCCTAGTCCTCAGCTTGTATTTTGTGTTGTAGCCCC
>NC_142951.1:21750266-21767766 GCF_046866305.1 Octopus bimaculoides | reverse complement strand
TTAGATTCCAACTTCCCCATGAAGAAAATTCCATATGGAACTTCTTATATTCATTCCCTATAAAATAAAATATGTTCAATGATGGGAGATGGATGAAGCACTCATATATAGTGGAGATGTGTCAAGTCTTTCAAAATTTAAAAATGCTCAGCTGGCTTCCACTCAGTTTGAGCCGAGCTGAGGAAGAGTGACTCAAGTGCACTTTGTTGTTTGAAGATACGCACAGAAACAAAGAAACTTAACTAGTGACAGAGTGAAACATTGGTTTACGAAAAGTTTACGTGCGTGTGTGTGAGTGTATGTGTGCGTGCGTGCGCTTGTGTATGTAAGCTCAAAACGTCAAAGACTCTTTCCATTTTTGCTGAGCATCAAACTAATACACCTTATTTGTTGTTCCCTCACCTGTTTCTGTCTTTTGATTTTTGTACATTTGAACCATGTGCAAGTGTGTGTGTGTGTTTGTTTTACATTATATATCACTTCTATTCTAGCCTTTCTACTTACTCCTTTTCTCTCTCTCTCTTTCCCTCTTGTATTCCTAGCCTTTTTCTTTTCCCTTCATCCCTTTCCTTTTTTTTCTCTGTTGCTCTCTCTCCCTCTCTCTTGCTGTCTTTCTCCCCCCCCCCACCTGCCTACCCCTGTCACATGACTCGTGGCTAGTTCCCCTTTTCCTTCCTTTCTTACATTGGTCCCATAGTTGACCATTCGCAAATTCTCTGTCTCTCCATTCTCCATCTTCCAAGACATTTTCTAAGCATTACCCACTATTCTCCTCTCCTTCGCCCCAAGGCTGTATTTTGTTTGACTGTCCGTCCTTGACCACCATCCTAAAGCACATTTTGTGTCGTTTTGCTTGTTTTACTTTGTTTTGTTTGCTCTTGACCCTAATTCTCTCCAAGAAAACTATTTTTGCAGCACCACCAATTGGGAAGCACTCAATCTTATCATTAAAGGTGCGAAACTGAATATTACCAATTGGTCAATAACTAATGAAGAATTATGGACCTTCTGTTTATCTCCCATTCATTTTTACATTCAGTATACGTTTGTTTATTTACCATACATTTTTCATTTATTAAGTAATGGAATGCAACACACACCAAATTTGTATTAACAAGTTTTATATATGTGTATATATATATATATATATATATATATATATATATTTTAAAGGCAAGTTGTTTTTTTACTCTTCTCTACTGTTTTTTGTTCTGTGTGTATCAAAAATATCGCTATCAATTTAGAGTAAAATTTGTAGTTTTGGAATCAGTAGTTCTTTGGCTGCTATTTCTGAATTCTCAGTATGTTGGAGAAGCAGGTTACTGTCAATCCCTATATATTTATGATTATAAATGGTTTTACCGATAAGGTTTTTTCATACTGGGCTACCCGGCAAAATTGTTAATTATTAATTTTATTACTAATTGACGATTCCCTGCCCTGTATATCTATATCTATATCTATATCTATATATATATATATATATATACTATTTTGTTTAAAAGAGTTCCAACACTGTCTGTTTTTTATGTTTTATTTATATTCCTGCAGAACCAATGTGGGGTATAGAATATGGAATATACAATATATAATATAATATACAATATATAATATAAAATAAAATAAAATAAAAATGGATGGCACCATGAAAGAAAGTATTGAATGTAGATGAAATATTGAGTGTTCAATATAAAGGATCAAATATATAAATATAAATATATAAAGGCGACTTGAGTTTCAGGGCTATTTCCCTTCGTCATGGCCGGTATGACAGACTTTAACAGACTGTAATAAGTTGGCTGGTTTTCTGTCTTTTATACCAATTCCGAAAAAGAAAAGAAATTTGGCAGACATGGAAGAAATCTCTCAATATAAGAAAACAAAACTTCTGGAAAGCATATAAATGCGAAAAATATGCCGAAACACACTCAGAATGGATTTCCTTAACGGCACCCATACTTCCTCGGAAGTACCTAATTAAAGAAATTAGAGGAGAACCAGAGGAAGAAACAAAACTCCGATGGGATCTCGCATTAACAAAATTCAGGACCGACATTTCTATCACCCTGTCTAAACAATCCCGTTATAAAACCAAATATGAAGCAATCGTCAGTCTTATTGAAGATGAAATATCAAAACTAGCAACTGGCAATGTAAAAGAAAAAATGCGCGAACTATGGATCAAAGATATCTCCAGAGAAGAGAACAAATCACGAAAATTATGGCAGCAGAGACAACTATTCCTGGATAAATATTCTACCAACTACGGTAAAGAATTTAGAACCCAGAGAAATAACAGTAAAAAAGAACAATCTCACCAAGGTAACAAAAACCAGAGCATGAGGCAACATCAACGCCCATCCCACCAGGAATCAAAGAGGAACTACGGTAAGAACTCTTCCCCTTTTGTACGCAAACACCCTAATCTACACATTATAAACAAAAAACATGAACAAAATAAATATTTCTCTGATCAGACCTTTAGACGTAGGAACACCAGATCATTTTCAAAACCTCAACAAAGATTACCTACAAAAAACGGGGAAAAAAACCGGCCTAGAACCAGAAACAATACCAGACCATCCTCTCAGATCACTAAAACCAATACTTACAAATTGAAAAAGAAGATATTTAATTCTGAAAATAGGAAGGCAAACATAACAACACCAGGTAAAATAACACAACGAAAACACAAACTTCAAGTCAACACCAACAAAAATAGTAACCATAAACAGAAAAAAATTCATTTTTTAATGTCAGGACAACAAACACCGGAGAAAGAAACACTCCAAGAAGTAACATACCCAAAACAATTGGACACATAGACCCTAAGATAATTAATCTTTCCAGAAGAGATCTTGACAATGATGAAATCCAAATTCTGTTAAAAGGCCTGAAATTTACACCTACACCAACAGTCAACCACCATGAACTAAAGGAAGATATCCAGAAATTCTGTCGCAAATTACGACTTGTCGAATTCTTCACCACCAATATTAATAATAAAAATAATAATGAAACCGAAGATTCTTTAGTGAGGAATAAATCAAATTTCACCCCACCAAAAGGCAGAAATATCTACCTGGACCAATATATTGACACCCTATCAAACTTCCCCCTAAAACAAAATACCAAAATTAGGCCGAACATTAACAAATCAGAGATATCTGCACTTAAACGCATACAAAACGATGAAACAATAATAATTAAACAAGCAGATAAAGGGGAGTGCAATCGTCATCATGGATGTGGAATACTACAAGGATTTAGTTGAGGAACAACTAAATGACACAACCTTCTATTGTGAAATACCCTCGAATATAGACCACCACATCATGAAGAAGATCAACCACCTAGTTTCTAAACACTACAACTCACTCACTGACAATGAAAGAGACTACATCACCAACTTCGAACCAAAACCCAGTAACTTTTACGGCTTACCCAAAATACATAAGTCAGAAGATATTCAACAGGGAGTAAAGGAACAAGGAAGTGAATACATAAAAGTGCTACATCCAAAAGATTTAAAACTTAGACCAATTATAGCTGGCCCAGTATGCCCTACTCACCGTCTAAGCAATTTCATCGACATTCTTTTGAAGCCACTTTGTACATACATACCCAGTTTCATTCGGGATGACATCGACTTTTTATCCCATCTTCCCAAAATCACTGAAACAAATTCAATCCGACTGAGCTTCGATGTAGTAAGCCTATACACAAATATCCCACATGATTTAGGAATAAAGGCGGTTGAATACTGGGTAAACAAACACAGAGAAGCAATTCCCAACAGGTACACGGTGACATTTATACTAGAATCAGTGAGACTTATCCTGGAAAATAATACGTTCTTCTTCAATGGTAAGAACTATATCCAAATTAAAGGCACAGCTATGGGGACGAGGTTTGCCCCCGTTTATGCGAATTCGGTGATGGGTTACTTGGAACAAAAACTCTACCAGGAAATAGAGGAGGGATATAACACCGAATTTAGGAAGCTTATAGAAAAAGCATGGAAGAGATACCTGGACGATTGCTTCATAATCTGGACCAAACCTCAAAGCATTGTGGAAGAATTTAACACCCTCCTGAACAACCTACACCCATCCATCCAATTTACAAAGGAGATGAACAGTAGCAAATTACCATTTCTAGATATAATGGTAATTAAAAAGAACACCGCCATTACCACAGATATATATTACAAACACACAGACACACACCAATACTTGAACTTTAAATCGTGCCATCCACCCCATACAAAACGCAACATACCATACTGCCTAGCCAGGAGAATATGTACTATTGTAGAGGATATAGAGACCAGAAATCAACGCCTGATGGAACTGAAAGAATTTCTGCTGAAGCAAAAATACCCATCACGACTCATAGAAAATGGTATTCAGCGGGCTTCGAAAATACCCATACAACAACTGAGGACACAACAAAGAAAAGACAAACAGGAAAAGATCATTCCATTTATAGTGACACAAAATCCATGCCACCAGAACATCTTTAATATCGCCAAAGCGAACTTACCGATCCTTGCACAAAGTAAGGAATTGAGAAATATCATTACAGATCAAAATATAACTCTCAGTAAGAGACAACCTAAAAACTTGAAAAAACTATTAACAAAGGCAAGGTTTGACCTCAGCAACAAAAATCAAACATTCACTGTATCCAAATGCAATGATAGCCGATGCGGCACATGCCGATCAATCCATACCGGCCCATATATGAACACAAAAACAGGGAAAATATTCACCAATGCGAACATGAACTGCAAAAGTAGAAATCTAATCTACTGCATTAAATGCCCTAATTGTGAAGAACTGTACGTTGGCCAGACAGGTAATGCACTATCGGAACGCTCACGGGTACATCGACAACAGATTAAAAACCCAGAAGTCCGCCAAATACCACTGAGTAACCATCTGGCAACATGTGGTCATCAAACTTTTATTATATTTCCATTCCATAAACTTTACAACCAGAATGAAATTGAAAGAAAATGCAAAGAAAAGGACTTTATTAAGAAATTCAAACCCACTCTTAACAAACAATGATTAAATCCATCTTACTTGGGGTTTAAAAATCTTATCCCTGTAACCAAAAGACAAAAAAATCTCTCAGATATCATCATTTCTATAAATAGATTTGGCATCATTTCTAAGAACAGCCAAACACCTACTGGGGTTTAAAAATCTTATCCCTACAACCCACATAAAACAATAAATTAAAATATCATCATTTCTAAAAATAGATTTGACATCAATTCTAAAAATAGCCAAACACCTACTGCTGCTGTCCAAAGGAATTGGTATAAAAGACAGAAAACCAGCCAACTTATTACAGTCTGTTAAAGTCTGTCATACCGGCCATGACGAAGGGAAATAGCCCTGAAACTCGAGTCGCCTTTATATATTTATATTTATATATTTGATCCTTTATATTGAACACTCAATATTTCATCTACATTCAATACTTTCTTTCATGGTGCCATCCATTTTTATTTTATTTTATTTTATATTATATATTGTATATTATATTATATATTGTATATTCCATATTCTATACCCCACATTGGTTCTGCAGGAATATAAATAAAACATAAAAAACAGACAGTGTTGGAACTTTTTTAAACAAAATAATATATTCCTCTATACACAATCATACAAAAAAAACGCCTTTTTTGTATTTTTTTTTACTCGCATATATATATATATATATATATATATATATATATAACACAAAATGGGACAAGAACGCAAAACATCCAGACAGTTAGGTGATACAAGATAGGGACAACAAAACATCCAGATAGACGATACAGAGAAAACAAGGACGGGTCATTCTGAGTCTTCTTTCATTAGTTGAGATCCAGATTATCTTTGCAATTTCGACTGGTTATACTCGATATTGCTCCAATCTGGCCAGCCCACACACACACACACACACACACACACACACACACACACACACACACACACACATATATATATATATATATATACACACACAGAGAAAGAGAGATGGTTGGAGGGAGAGATAATAGATATATATATATAGTAATATAAATAGTTAAGTATAAATAGAAATAAACAAATAAATAAAAGATAGATTCACAGAAAGATGTAGTTTGGGAGATATATAAATGTAGATATAAACAGAAAGATAAAGAGATAGAATTCTGTTTACATAAATACATTACTGGACAGAGCTGGGTGATCAGCTTTAACCATCAGCACCTTGATATACCATGTTTGAATAAAATATGAGATGGTCATGGCTGGAATGTCTTTGATCATATGGCCAGAGATCAGCTTCATTTCCTTCTTTTATCACTTTGTTAATCCATTTGACTTTACTCCAGTCTCCATAGCACTTCTCCTATCTCTGCACTGCCACTAACCACCTACCATCAGAGTTAGCTGGCCTATAAAAGGGTGTCCATGTTGAAGTTGTTGGGGACTTTACAAGACGTGGATGTTGGTTCACACCCTGGGTAGCTTCGAATTGCAGATGAGCGTTTTTCATGTTCAGTCAAGGATGACAGCTGTACACACACACATGACAGCGTGCTGTCCCCTGGTCTGTACATCAGACGTGGCACACCAACCCAATTCCGCAGCACACCACCACTGCCAAATAAACAAACAAATAATAACAGCAATAACAATAACAACAACAACAGCAGCAGCAACAACAACTGTTTCAAATTTTGGCACAAGGCCAGCAATTTTAGCTGGTACTTGACTGGTATTTTATTTTATCTACCTTGAAAGGATAAAAGTAAAGTTGCCCTTGGCAGATTTAAACTAACAATTCTACCAACCCAGTGTTTTAATAACAACAATAATAATAATGATCCTTTCTACTAATGGCACAAGGCCTGAAATTCTGGGGAAAGGGACCAGTTGATTACATTGAACCCAGTGTTTCACTGGTACTTAATTTATCGACCCTGAAAGAATGAAAAGCAAAGTTGACCTCAGTGGAATTTGAACTCAGAACATAAAGACAAATGCTAACAATTCTGCCAGCTCAGTGCACCCAGTACACTGTGAAGTGGTTGGTACTAGGAAGAACATTCAGCTGTAGAAACCAAACCAAATCAGACGATGGAAATGGTGTGGTCCCTGGCCTTGCCAGTTCCTGTCAAACCATCCGACCCATGCCAGCACGGAAAATAGATGTTAAATATTGATGATGGGATTGATTTCACTGGTATTTTATTTATCAATCCTAGGTGTGGGGAAAGGCTAACTCAGCATCAGTGGGATTTGAACTCAAAGCATAAAGAACCACAACTAAATACAATAAGCCATTTATCAATGACTCAATGATTCTGTCATTCCTCTGTTTTAATTTTTCAAGGTTTAAAATTTTGGGGGAGGAGTAAGTTGATTACATTGATCCCAGTTCTCAACTAGTACCTACTTTATTGACCCCCAAAAGGATGAAAGGCAAAGCCAACCTTGATGGAATTTGAACTCAGAACCATGCCCAAAACAGACCTTGCTGGTGCTGATACCATGTAAAAAGCACTCAGTCCACTCTATAAGGTGGTTGGTGTTAGGAAGGGCATCCAGCCATAAAAACCATGCCAAACAGACAGTGAAGCCTAGTGTGGTCTTCTGGCCTGCCAGCTCCTGTCAAACCATGCAACCCATGCCAGCATGGAAAATGGATGTTAAATGATGATGATGATGATGAATGTAAAACTGGAAGAAATACCACTAAACATTTTGTCCAGCCTGCTGACAGTTCTGCCAGCTTGTTGCCTTAATCTTTCTTACAATAAATAATCGATCATATGCTCATATGGGATTACAGTGTATTTATACATGAGAGTTTATATGCAACAAACACAGTAAAATGTGTACAAGTGCAACAATACATAAAAAATCCAACTGTACAGACACATCAACAAACATACATATGCACCAACAGTTTCATTTAACATAAATAAGTGATCAATAAGTGAAGAAAATTATTGACTAATTTGAAGCTCTGACTGTCAAATAATTTAACCCTTTAACATTTACATTATACTGTCAAATATAATGCTTATTTATTCACACTGCTTTGTATAAATCATGGATTATCTTGTAGCTCTGAGATTTCAATGATGTGATTGTTTGTTTTTAGAATGATATTGTAGGGTAGGTGTAAGAGGCCAAATCTGGCCAGTTTAAACATAAAACATGTAGAATATTTGGGGCTGACATGGCTAGCTTGAATGCTAAAGAGTTAAAGTAGGGTTGTGTTATATAGAAGAATAGTTAGTTAAGGCTAAGTTGTGATTTTGTTTGCTTTTTAAAACATTGCATAGTTCAACATAAACAAAATGACTGATAAATACATGCATTGAAACATACAAACTCAAAAAATACACACACAAACATATACAGACTTCTAAGATCATATTGAAGGAGTAGTGACAGAAGGAAAAAGAAGTCTCTGGAGCACCAAATGGTGAGCCAAACAGTAGCTTTGTATATTGAGAATATAGTACTAGGAGGCTGGTTAAGCATCTTTTGAGGACTTCATTTAACTAATAATGCTGCTTTTAGGAGCAAATGTGGTTGTGTGGTAAAAAGCTTGCTTCTCAACCACATGGCTCTGAGTTCAAATGTTGCTGAGGTCAACTTTGCCTTTCATCCTTTTAAGGTCAATACAATAAGTACCAGTTGAGCATTGCAGTCAATGTAATCAACTTACCTTCTTCTTTGAAATTACTGACTACGAGCCAAAATTTGAAACCAATAACACTGTGTAACATGATTTTTGTCCTTGGGTTAGCAGCTGTTATTTCTTATTTGCTTACCCCCAGAAAGTATTAAAAAACGGCTAACATTTCTTTCAAAATTTGCTTTTCTTACATTTATTCATAATCCAAAGAATCCCTCTCAACACATGGCTTACATGCTCCCCCACTACTCCTGCTCATCATCAGAGATGCACAAATTGTCAACCACTAAGGGACATGCTCAGGTGGTTTAAAGTTAAAATTTTGCTACACAGCATGATTTCCAATTTAGGCACAAGGTCATAAATTTGAGAGAAGTTACTTCATTAAATCAACTCCCCAGTGTACTTTAGATAAACTGGTAGTTTATTTCATTGACCTTAGAAGGATGACAAGCAAGTGGGCCTAGACAGAATTTTAACTCAGAATGTAAAGAGCCAAGACAATTATGCCAGGTGGTTCGTTCTTGGTTGCTCTAAAGCTACTTCCAAACAATAAAAATTGCTTGGATTTCTGGATGCAAGACATAGGTCATGAATGAAGAGCAGTAGAGAAAGATAAAAAAAAAAACCTATGAATGTGGACAAGAGTATTTCCACCCTCCCCTATATAATGTAGGGGAGAGAGAGAAAGAGAAGCAAAGAATTTCAGAGAATGATAGAAATTGAACCAGTGGGGGCATGCTGTAAAGAGAAATGGGATGAAATGGATGAGTCCTGTGATGAGGAAGGAAGATAGTAAGCAACTGAGAAGAAAGATGGGAATGACTGTGAAAGAAGAGAAATGGGAAAACCAAGAGAGACATGATTAAAGATGATGGGGAGCAAACAAGAGTAAGAAGGTTGATGAGAAAGAATGTTGGGGATAGTGCAAAATGGGAGTCCATCAGGCTAACAACTACTTTAGCAGGGAAAATTACCTTAAAATAATTATTTTTGTGGTATAGAAACAAGATTAAAAATTTGGCAGGGTATAGTTATAACAGGTTATGTGTATCCCTTGTATCCCACTGGTACTTAATTATTATGGGCCCTAAAAGGAAAAAAGGTGAAGTTAAACTTAACACTATTTGAAGAGACAGCCCAAATTATAACCACATACCTCTTTTGTGTGCACCACACTTTGGTGCCTGTTTTATGGTCTGTTTCTATGTTGCAAGGTGGTCTGCTGGCTCTTAATTTATCCATTTCTTGCTGTTTGTTAAATTTTGCAACCTTTGCATTGATTCTTTCCAAGACTTTTGTAGGCTTACCATCATTGGTATAGAACTTACCAGAAACGTAGCCTAGAAGTAAAACAATAATAATAATAATAATAATAATAATAATAATAATAGTAAAATACTGTCTATGTGATCTCAAATTTTAAAGCAAACACATAATTTTCTTATGGTTTCTTAAACATTCACTTGAACAAAACTGTACAAATCCAAATATATGGTACCCTAGGCGTAACACCTACATGAACTTCTAACTTGTTGTCTCTTGAGGTCTCTGGGTGAGACTTGGATCCAACTTGTACAAATGCAAAACAAAAGTCAAACATAAAATAATAATAATAATAATAATAAATAATAATAAATGCTCTGATGAAGTACCAGGCAGTGGCTCTCATGGCTTCTGATCTTAACTGATTGGAAGTGTTATCATGTACATTGTTTTGTCTTCGTATAAAAAATGGGTTACAGCAAATATTCTGCTCAGTACCACAGATTTGCTTGTCAGTTGTTTGACCTTAATCAGTTGAGCATATCCCTTGGTGGCTGACGATATGTGCATCTCTGATCATGAGCAGAAGTAGTGGGGGAGCATCATAACCATGTGTTGAGAGGAATTCTTTGGGATTTGGATAATTCACCTCTGGAAACATGGGTGTTTTGTTCAACATCCTTAAACAACCCTTATTCAGGGACCTTTTGAGCAGGATTGGCTACTCAACCTGAAGAAAATTCTAACTGTCCCTATCTGAAAGTTTTGGTTTTCTTCCAGAGTTTCGTTTTGACGAGGAAGTTTTTCCCTCTTTCTCAAAGGTTGTCATTACTTTTGAGACAGTACTTCTTGATACACCAAACATTTTGGCTGTTTTCGTTACGCTAGCACCTGCCATAAATGAATATTAAATGTCCATCCTGATTGAACTAGTACTTTCTGACAGATGTAAATTTACAACTGACAGTTGTAAATTGTAAAGCATAACTGTCACCACTACTACATGAACCTGAAGATTGCATAGTTTAATGCATGAAAGTACTAGTTCAATCAGAATGGACATTTAATGTTCTATCATTTCATCATATTAGAATGTTTGGAGATTAAACAACCATCTAAGGGATAATAAATATCCAATATACTACTGGAAGTATACCTATGTATTTATATCCAAATGCTTACTGTTGCAAAGCAATAGCGCAATTGAATAATAGGTATGAATGGGGGTAAATAGAAATTTACCCAGAATTTATAAGGCAAAGAAGAAAATAGAGAAGATAATTAATTAACAAACATCAGCCTGCAACCTTCAATTGGGATCATCATCATCATCATCATCATCATTTAACGTCCGCTTTCCATGCTAGCATGGGTTGGATGATTTGACTGAGGACTGGTGAAACCAGATGGCTACACCAGGCTCCAATCTGATTTAGCAGAGTTTCTACAGCTGCATGCCCTTCCTAACGCCAACCACTCAGAGTGTGTAGTGGGTGCTTTTATTTGCCACCAGTATGAAGGCTGGTCAGGCGGTACTGGCAACGGCCACGCTCAAAATGGTGTATTTTATGTGCCACCCACACAAGAGCCATTCCAGGGGCACTGGCAACGATCTCGGTCGAAAATCCTTACACATGTCACGTTCGTTCGTCTTTCGGACTTGTCAAATATAATTCTGAAACAAGTTTTTACCCTTATTTATTTATTTATTTATTTATTTATTTATTTGACAATCCTTAAAAAGACCATTTCAATACATTGGCCCTTCTCTCTCTCTTTTACCACATCCATCTCTCTATCTGTCTGACTATCAATCTATCTATTTATCTGTCTGTCTGTCTATCTATCTGCTTATATATCTTCTATTGTCTCCAAAGCCTCACCCCAAAAAAACAAAAAATGTTCTGTTATAAACAAAACCCGAAAAAACACCTTTTTTAATAAATGAAAGAAGTTATTCCAAAATTCTGACGACTTTTTTTTCAATATTTAATTCTGTACATCACACCTAACACACACACGCTCTCTCTCTCTCTCTCTCTCTACACACACATATATATATATATATATATATATTATTTATATTATTATACATACATACATATATATATATATATATACATACATCAAATGGATGTGTTATAATATTATTCCACATATACAAAAACAGCCATACCAACAATCCAACAAACCTACATCATCTGCTGCCCCATGGATATCATTATGGTTTCGGCACCTGGGCAGTACCATTCAATCCAGCAGTGTCAACAGCACTAAAATAAGTGCTGTTTAGGAACAAACATACCAAAGAAACCACATTTTCAGTATCGGTAAATAGATTCAACAAGTAAATCTATAACCAACCCCTAAATACGTAACTAAACAGCGACCAACCCCTTAAGTCATATATATATATATATATATATATATATATATATATATATATATATATATATATATACATACATACATACACGTCCTACATCATTGTGATTCTAGTGTCTCATTACTATACATCTAATAAGCTCACCTGCCAACATTTTATTCTAGCTTGAAGGAAACAGATATGAAGACAATTTGAAAGCTCACTATGCAATAAAGGTTTGAGTTAAACTGGGTAAGACTTATGAATTACTCCAGACAGCTTACGGATTAAGCAGTCTGAGCCAAGTATCTGTTTTTTGCTGACTCAAGAAGCTAGGCAAAGAAAGTCTACCAAAAGATTGAGGTCCTAGCACAGTGGTGAAACACATCTCTTGATTGTGAGTTCAAATTCACTCCCAGTCCATAGTCTACTGCACATCTTGCCAACCTTGGATAATTTCTGTAGCACTCATGCACACACACGCACATACATGCACGCACACATATGGTGATGCAAACTGGAAAAATAGAACTCAAAATGTGTATCTATATTTGTTAAACTGAACAAATTAATTCAGTTTAATGCCATTAAAATGAATTCCCTTTTTCAACAACAAGGGCATCATCTACATCCACTGGGTTTCTTCTGACCAAACAGTTAACAAAGAGTACTTTGGGAGAGTTCAGGAAGAAGTTTCATCACAAGAGCCAGAGCTCTTTTACTCAGGTCTGTGGCATCTGCTCCAGGACAGTGCACCTCAATACCATACTGGTATCAATAGCTTGACAGAGATGGGCGTCAAAACTGTACCACACCCACCCTACAGTCCAGACCTTTCTCCCTGTGACTTTTGGTTGTTCCCCAAGCTGAAGGAGAACCTCAACTTTGCCTTCATTTTGAAAATGAAGGAGGCTGTAACAAGCGTCCTGGACACCTTCACTTTAGAGGACTTCCATGGGGCCTTCACAATGTGGCTGGAGCACTACAGTAAGTGCATAGAAGTCAGAAGGTCCTCCTTGGAAGGAAATTAGGGTTTTGTACTTCTTTAAAATTATAAAATATCTCTCTTGAAAAAGTCTGAAAAATTTTGGAATGTGCCTTGTATGCCTGGTACTTACCGATATGTTTGTAGTTTTCTTTATAAAAGTCAACCCATTCTCCAATACCTATTAACTGGTTTCCTGTAAAGCCCTCAATGTCATCAGTCAAGCCCTTCTCTGTGAAATCTCCAGTCACAAAAGCACCAGAAGCATCTCGACCTGAAATGATATCCAAATGTTCAAATGGTATTAAACTGAATTAATTTCATTTTAACAAATATATATACTCATATTTTGAGTTCTATTTTCCGTTTGCATTATCGTGTGTGTGTGTGTGTGTGTGTGTGTGCACGCGCACGCTACAGAAATTATCCAAGGTTGGCAAGATGTGCAGTAGACTATGGACTGGAAGTGGATTTGAACTCATAATCAAGAGATGTGTTTCACCACAGTGCTAGGACCTCAATTTCATGTTGTGTCCCCAAAATATAGCATCTGATATGGCTTGGAATTCATTACAATAACAGTGGCCAATAAAAGCTTACCCTGCATTGAGTGATAATAGCAGAAATCAGAAAATGAGTTCATAAATTTCTTCTTTGGTCTTGTGCTTACATCAGGAAGTATCTTGAGGCCTCATGAGAAGTTTGGTGCATGGCTGTGTGGTAAGAAGTTTGCTTCTCAAACACATGGCTCTGGGTTCAGTCCAACTGCACAGCACATTGCCCAAGTGTCTTCTACTATAGCTTTGGACCAACCAAAGCCTTGTGAGTGGATTTGGTAGACAGAAACTGAAAAAAGCCTGTTATGTATATAAATGTGTGTGTGTGTGTGTGTGCTTGTCCCCCACCACCACTTGACAACCAGTATTCGTATGTTTACATCCCCATAACTTAGCAGTTTGGCAAAAGTGACTGATAGAATAAGTACCGGGCTTAACGAAAAAAATAAGTACTGGGGTTGATTTGTTTGACTAAACTTCTTCAAGGTGGCCCAGCATGGATACGGTCTGATGACTGAAACAGGTGAAAGATAAAAAATATTATGAAGGCAAATTTGGAAGCTCCTTTCTACATAGTTCTGGGTTGGGCTCCATAGAGTGGAATGCTCTCTTAAGGCGGCGAGCTGGCAGAAACATTAGCATACAGGGCGAAATGCTTAGCAGTAATAGTGTCTCTCTCACTATTACTCTTACATCCACGATACTTGACGGTGATTCGCTGTGATCACATCGAATGAAATGTGCTTCACAACCATAGCAATGCAAATAAACAAACACAAACAGTATACAAAATATAAAACAAATCCCCTAAAATACCTTGATATCTGTCTCACCTGAGAAGAAACTGTAGGGATTTCCTGGACCATAAAATTTCCTGCCTGAACTGACATCAAAAACCTGGCCTAAGACAGCTAGATAAATAGGAGCTGACTCTCGTTCACCTGTGTATTTAGACAGTTCGGACTTTGTGAAAACGCCCGAAGCTGTTTCTTCTAGCTTGTCTGGATCTAAAGTGTGAGGCGATGCGGACACTGGGGTTGAATGATCGTTATCCGACTTTTTGGAACCAAATGAATATGGAAAACTCCACACATTTTTCACCTGGCTGAGAAGATCGGTGACTTTTAACCAGTTAGCAATATCAACAAGGAAGTCTGGACAACATCCTAATGTGGTTAGTAACCAGGGAAGAGCAATAGCAGATGCGACTATCAGTAAACTCAACCGGTAATTAACCATGGTGACCATATATTGTTAGTATTGTTGGGATTTGTAGATGTATCCTATCGTTTGCTTGATGGAGAAAAAAGTTGGTAACTTTAGTTCGTGTGAACAGTGTGAACCTAAATTTTACAACATTTATAACAAGGTTAGAAAGTAAGGGAAATATGTTTCACCATCGCTCCATAAACAGTATATGAGTTCGATGTTGTTTACAACAGTGATAATTATGGTGACGACGAGCAACAGAATGACGGACGACAGCAAAGAAATGCTGGACTTAAGGCATTGCCATATGAGATTACGTCCCTTCAACGTCTTCAGTTCAAATTCTATCGAGATTAACTTCGTTTTTTCTCCACCTGTGATCGATAAAATAAGTATCAAAAATTATACCGAAAGAGTAAAGTTGATTCGGTCGACTGTACACCTCCCTATTGTTTTTCACATGACTTTTAAGAAGGAAAACAGCGCGAAAAGTTCAGGTAACTTTTTAGTTAGGTTAATTTGATTGCGCATGTGCTGCTAATTAGAGAAATATTTTATTTAGTGAAAAAAGCACAAGGCACACACACCTACAGAATATATTATTTTAATAGTGCGGTCAATCAGTACAGAGTTCAAATTCCTCCGTGACTTTGTTTTTCTCTTAGTTGATGATAAAAATTGATAACTTACAATGAGACTAATTATTTAATTTCATATCTTTACCTATAGATATGCTATTTCCATTATATTTAGATGCTTAACACATTGGACAAAATGCCGTGTCATTTCATCCGTCTTTTCGTTCTGAGTTCAAATTCCACCGAGGTCGATTTTGTCTTTCATCTTTTCGGGGTCGATGAAATAAGTATCAGTTAAGCACTGCAGTCGATGTAATTGACTATTCCCTCCCCCAAAATTTCATGCCTTGTGACTATAGTTTAGTAGTTTAACTGTATACATATTTTAATTAACAGTCTCATGACAGCCAGAAATATCGAGACATTAACATTCCATTTATAATTAGTTTTATATTATGGCACAAGGCCAGCAATTTGGGGAGAAAAGGATAAGGCGACTACATCAAACCAATATTTAACTGCTACTCTACGAGGGTGAGCGGAAAAGTTTATATGTTGACTGTGAAGGAGTGATGCTTAGTGCCGTGAAATCTTTCAAGCATTCACTTCAGCTGTTTGTTTTCGTTTTTGTTTTTTTTTAATAACTGCGTTGTTTCTTTCCAGGTAAACTGACATTTCACTTTTCAAAGAAGACTTCAAAAGTAACTAATAGGGACTTCTCTTGAAAATGGACAAAATTTGGCATCGTGATGTTATCAAGTACTTGCAGAAAATTGGGTTTTTAGCCCCCAAAGACATTTATGCTGACATGATTGTTACATAAGGGGTTGACGCTTCAGCTTTATCAACAGTGCAAAAGTGGGGGGGGGGTGAATTTAGGAGGGGAAAGGAGAGTCTTAAAAATGACCCAAAGTCTAGACGTCCTACAACTGTTACCACCAGGGAAAACATTGATCGTGTTCACCACATGGTGATGGATGACAGGGGATTGATTATAAATCAAATAGTCAATGCTATCCCGTGATACAGTAAAGAATATTCTGCACAATGAACTTGGCGTGACGAAGGTTTCTATTTGGTGGCTGCGACGTCGTTTGACACCTGATTAAAAGCACAGCAGGCTGATCACATCATGGGAAAATCTGACAGTGTTTGATGCAGATCCAGCTGGTTTCCTTGAACCTTTCCTAAGCTAGGATGATTGTTGGATTCATCACCTTGAGTCAAAGACAGAGAGACAATCCATGCAGTGGAAACACCCCTCACCTGTTCCAAAGGAGGCCAAGGTCGTTTCATTTGCCAGGAAGGTGATGGCTCCAGTTTTGGAGATACAAAAAGCATTGTGCTTATTGATTTCCTTCAAAAGGGCCACACTATCGATTAAGAGTACTATACCAACTTACTGGGGGCAGTCATGAAAGGCTATCAAGACCAAATGCCCAGGAAACTGATGAAAGGGGTCTTGTTTCACGAGGATAATGTTCCAGCACACAAGTCCTTGCTTTCAGTGACTGCTATGTGTGACTGTAGCTTCCCTATTCTTGTGATTTGGCCAAATCTGACTATCATCTGTTCCCCAGCATGAAAACACACTTGGCAAGGAACCGGATTTGCAGTGATGATATCATATCTGCTGTTGATGACTATCTTGAAGAATTTGGGGAACAAATCAACCTCCTTACTTATTTCTTTACGCCTGTTACTTACTTTGTCGCCTCTGTTGCCAAACTGCTAAGTTACGGGAACGTATACACCAACACTGGTAGTAGGGAAGGACAAACACTGATAGATACACACACACACACACACACATATATATATATATATATATATATAT
>NC_142951.1:21702766-21747766 GCF_046866305.1 Octopus bimaculoides | reverse complement strand
TTATTTAAGAAGTTTAAAATACTTTAAACTTTTAAACGTTTTAAATAATCATACAATATATTTTGGACGTATATCTTCTGTGATGATTTTTTGATGTAATTTTCGTGCTCTTATTTTATTATATATATATATATATATATATATATATATATATATATATATATATATATGCGCACGTGACAGGGTTCTTTAAGTTTCCGTCTACTAAATCCACATCCACTCACAAGGCTTTGGTTGGCACGACAAGCCTTTTTTTGCAAAGAAGGAATTTTCTTAATGTTTCCTCCACCCATTTTCATATGTGTGATAGGAAAAAGTTTAAAAGAAAACCATCATCCCATAGAAGTAATATTCCCGTGCAATATAACACATGAACAATTGTAACTAGAGGTATTTTTCCTTTTATGTCGGAACATAATTTATTTGTTACATTAATAGCAAAGGTGTTCATGCAATAACAATTAATGGAAATAATAAGATGAAACAACATGATACGACGTAGAGAAAGTATTTGTTAGCAACGCTCCCGGAGTGGGGGAGGGGTATCTAATTTTTTTCTTATATACCAAGTAGATATTCAGGTACCGTGACGTGTCTTCTTCGATTATCCTCGATCGAGAACAACTATTAGGAGAATGTAACACAACTTGACCCCAAACACTCTGAATTGGCAAGAGTGGAGAATGCCATGGTGCCTCGGATGTCTCCACTGCGAAATTGGTGGAAACATTGATTGTATTTATAAGCTGTGTTCACGGAAAGTTCTTGTAGGACCACTGAACTATCACGTGAACATCGGTCATTCACTGGATAAAATCTCAGTTGTACATACGTTCAAACTATGACTGACTTGTGGCTTGAGATTCTTATGTGACGACACCAGCATCTGTTCTGGCACTGTTTCACTATGTATCGCCGGCGTGAAGATGAGTCGCTGCTATCTCTAGCTGTTGAGCATCCATCACCGATAAGACCAAGAAAGGTCAAAATCACGTGATCTGGTAGTCTCGGCACTGGAGATGGCAGAAATTTATCCCCCCGCTAGCGAAATAAACAAGAGTGCATTTTATACCAAAAGCCAATACGAGAGCTTTTCTCATGTTATCTACTGAAGTATAGTTTGTTCTATCAGAACATTCACGTTTAAGTGGGGATAAATATTACCTCTCGGCATTAAAACTATCTCTGTTGCTAACATTTTTTTAGCAATAACCGACCACCCGTTCTTCCACTGAAATCTTTCTGTGTAGGAAACACCTATCATCTTCTTCCTTGACTATTATGGTGGTCAGCAACCACCTTAGTTTTATTGCTGACGGATCATTTTCGACCTTCACCCGCGCTAATCTTTTCTCCGTGTTAGAAGGAATTAACGAAAATTCCTAATCTTTTAGAGTGGGGTACGTGCTTCTTTTTCACAAGTAAATTTCACAACTATTGTTCTGAAATGCTTGTCATGAGAGGCGAAAGTTTTGTGGCTTCACTTGTGTCTTGCGTTTTTACAGTCAGTTCATGTGTTAAATTTACAACACGACCAGTTATCGTGTTGATACATTTATATTACAAGTGCATTTGTTAGGATTATTCAACTCTTTTATCGGTACCAGTTAAAAAAAAAGTGCATTGGCCATTTCGTTTGACAATTTTACGGAAACCTTCTAAATGAGTCGCCGTCTACTGGTATGACTGAACCGTTTGAGGCAGTTTTGTTATAACTTCGTTGTGGATGCTTTTGTTCTGGTAGTGCTACTGTTGTCAACGTTACTGATGCTGCTCATCAATACTGAGGCAGAAAAATCAACCCATGACACTGATACACAGCTGCGGCTGTTCTTGTTGATTGAACCATCGATGTTATTTGACTTAAAAGGTGTCAAACTTGGGAAGGGAAATATTCGTTGGACTTGAAAGCATTCCCGTTTGTCTACTCACGTTTTCCATTATTGTTTTTGTTGCTGTTGTAATTCTTGTTACCGTCGTTATTATTCATGTTGATTTTTCCTTCGGTATTAACGGTATTGGTTTGAAGCAGATGACAGTGTTTTTTTCTCTTCTGACGTCATCTGTCGTTTTCATAGAAACAACACCGCTGTTACATAGTGAGCAGATGCTTGAACATTCATTTTCCCGCCCCCTCCTTTCTTCCTTTGTTTCAATTAAACACGCTTACATTCCCCGAATGTTATATTTGTACTTGTTGAATATTAAACTATCCAAAGGATCCATGGTTCTTTCAAGAAAAAACAAAACAAAAGCTGGCAAGGCGTGGCTGTGTGGTAAGAAGCTTGCTTTCCAACCACATGGTTTCAGGTTCAGTCCCACTGCGTTGCACGAAAGCCGTGTGAGTGGATATGGGAAATGGAAACTGAAAGAACCCTGTTAATTATATATTTATATAAATAAAAGTGAAATTCTGTCTGTCTGAGACCTCTGCATCTCTGTCTACATTTGCTCTACGTAGACATATACCTTTTTGGAATCAGGATAATCTGACCTTCATTAGGTTCTTGAAATCCAGCAGTGGGATCTGATGTAAGAGCATTTGGGCTGCTATTTCTAGCAGGTAAGGCGACCTTGAGAAGTTTCAAACGGTTTACAAGAGTTACCTCCCTTAGCTATAATAAACGCAACATTCTGTGTTAGAAAACTAGCCAAAACTTTTTGAATTTAATGTCAAAACTTTGTGACAGTTACCTCCGTTACCTACAATAATACAATTAACAAAATTCAAGGACAATCACTCAAAATTGTTGTACTTCATCTCATACAGCAGTACTTTCCCATGGTCAGCTCTATGCTGGTTGTTCTAGATTTGGAAATGGCAACACTCTCTTCGTACTAACACCAAAGGGTAAAAACCAAGAATAGTTTTCATCTTGCTGCTTTATAATGATATCCAAATGTCACAGTGATACAAAATTCTCCAAATGTGATTCTCTGTGATATAAATCTGAGATGGTAGGATACCAATAAATGTTTTATTATTATTGCTCCCCTCAGTTTTGGGCCAAAGCCCCATTTAGCCCTCCGCAGGAGCTAGCTTAAAAGTCCGCACGGAATGCAGCTTTTAAGCGAGTATATATATATATATATATATATATATATATATATATATATATATATATATATTTATGGGTGTCTTTGCACGACCACTTGACAACCGGTGTTAGTGTGTTTATATCCCCATAATTTAGTGGTTTGGCAAAAATTGGCGATAGAATAAGTACAGGCTTAAAAATAAGTCCTGGGGTCGATTTGTTCGACTAAAACCCTCCAAGGCGGTGTCCCAGCATGGCCGCAGTCTAATGACTGAAACAAGTAAAAGATAATATATTTTGCAAAACAAAATTTAAAATCCGTTAAATCACCGCAAGGTGAGAATCGAGTAAAACAGAAAAACTAACCAAAAAGAAACGAGTTCGTTTCTTTGTGTAGTTCAAAAAAATTTTTGAACCAAAACATACTAATTTGGGTGAAAAATGTGAAATTTTTTACAGACCGGAAATTGAACGTGTTGTTGAATATGTTATGTTCATTAACTGGCTATTTTTACTTAAATACGCCCATTTTGGCTCCTACGCTGGTTTTTTCTGCAAGTGGTCACATGACCATACGCAATCGGATTAGTCATTCAGTCAGACCACTTATTCGTCCAGAAAAGTGTGGTCCATTTGAGCCTACCCTTAGCTATTTAAGGATGCTATTTTCTTCAGCGAGGTGGGTCATCATGATGGAGTTCGGATCTTCAGCATAGAGCAAGTTTTATTCCGTTATGCATTACCAGTGAGGAGAGAATTGTCAGCAGTGATTCTTGTCACCATGCTTTGTGCTTTTCCTGCACACATCTTCATCTTCAAGTTGCACACGGAACCAATGTACTTTTATTAAGAGAATTATTCATGTTGAACCAGTTTGCTGTATCTTATCTATAAAAGGCATTTTCTATTAAAAGAGAAATAAATTTAGCCGTCAACTTTAACTTGTGTCTTCATATTTCTTGATGCCTTTTATCATGACTCGTTTGAAACAGGATTATAATATTACCAGGGCCTTAGCCACATTCATCTTTTATCACCACTCTAAAGTGTCTTTCCCGTCAATATCAACAATGACAACGATGATGATTTCTAACTTGGATACACTAAGGTCACATGTTTTAGGGCTGTGATTCTCAATGTGGAACATACACCTCACCAGTGGAATCTTGGAAAATTGTGAAGTGGCATGGGACATAGAATTATGAAAATCTTCTTTCTTTTTACAGCCTCTTGGTTAACTCAACTATTGCTAGTAGATATCTCTAAAGTTCCAATCCAATTCTGAGAAGAGTTATCAGAACTGCAACATGTGAATCAGTGAACACTTTTTTAAAAAATGAAAGGTAGCAAGATGTGGCTATGTGATGAAGTTGAAAGGAAATACCCTAACACTGCCATTTCAGCAAAGGATTCATTTTTCTACGTCTTATTTTGTTGGGTGTGGCTTTAATACTGTTCACGATTTGCTTTTAACCAGGTGATTCACAGCTGAAGCTAACAAAATTGTCTCCTCGAATCAAGGAAATCTGTCACAGTCACCAGGCACAAGGTTCTCATTAAAGTCATTCACATTGTTTTTACTTAATCAATAATGTCTTCTTTTTTTTTTTGTACTCAGTACTTAATAAAAGAATTACCAGTAGATTCATTTGTATTAAATAATTGTGATAAAAAATTTTTAATTAATGTCCAAACATTTTATAAACAAAGCATCGAATGTGTTGGCGTTTACAAAGTAAATTTCGAATGCAGTACAGCTGTGAGAACAGCAGAGGAAGTGTGGTATTCAGCTGAAGTTGTGGTGAAGGCGAAGGTGGGAGAGTAGGTTGACCCTGTCGGGAGTCCCTAAGGACGGAAGTGCTGAAGAGAGCACGTGCAGTAGGCACAGGAAGTGGGGAAGAGTGCAGCCAGACAGCATGAATTCAAGACGTGTGTGTACGACCACGTGCGTGGTGTGAGAATGCTCCCGCCAAATCGACAGGTAAGAAAGCCTCAATTCTCCTTTTTCCTAATTTCCCCTTCGTACCACAAGCTATTTTGGCTAGTTGCATAGCGTCCCCACCCCAAAAAAAAATCGACTATCCACAGTAAAATATGGCATCGAAAATTAGACTTGACAACGACATGTTGAAACCATTCTCTGGCCAAGGAAACGTGGTAGCCTGGATAAAGAAGATGAAGCTGGTAGCAAAATTGCAGGGGATACAGGACGTAGCCAGCTTCCTACCGTTGTATTTAGAAGGTAGTGCGCTGAACCTGTACCTAGAGATGTCAGAAGACGATCAACAAAAGATCGAGGAACGGCTGAAAGTTGCTTACACAGAGAGAGCCTTTAAGCCGTATAGTAAGCTCGGAAGCGTGAGGTGGTGGACCAGAAAACAGGTCGACGACTATGCGAGTGAAATTAGGAGAGTGGTGGCTTTAGCAGGGATTTCCAGCGAGGCAATAGAGAGTGTTGTGAGGTTGGCCTTTGTGACCAGATTTCTCGATCACATCTCAATAAGTTTGCAGCAGCTACCGGGTATTCACACCATGCCGGTTAACCCACGCGATGTGGTTTGTACGATGACGGAGACGAAGAGGCGAATGGAAACTAACAGGATGAAGAATGAAGCGATAGAAGCTGGGCAAACAACGAAGGGACCATGTTTCAAGTGTCATGGTCCTCATATAGTCAGAGACTGCACGGCACCGAAACTGGAATTGGTATGCTACTGGTGTAACCAGCCTGGACGCATTTCTAACCAATGTAAACAGGGAAACGGATGGAGGGGAGCTACTGCGCCTGGAGCTACCCCGTCAACCGATTAGAGGTGCACTCGCGGTCACTGCCAATAATAAACGTTCAGGTGGGGTCGAGAGAAGCTTGAGCCCTTGTGGATACTGGTTGCACTACAACCAGTAGTGCAACTGTAAAAATGGTGACTAGCTGGGGCGGTAACCCACATCTGAGCACAGTAGATGGCAGGAAAGTTAGGTGCAGAGGCGAGAGCGAAATACAAATGATAGTGCAAGGGTCGGCAGTGAAGGTTCAGGCGATTGTTGTCAACGAGTTGGTGGACGGCGTTGACGTTGTGGTGGGAATGGACATAATTGTCTGGCTGGGTGGCTTGACGGTTGGCGAGAAGGAAATGGAATTTGGCAACCGATGTGCTGCGTGCTATGAGTATGGAGAGGTGGAGAAAGGCTATGAGAGCGACGGAATGCATGTAGAAAGAGGGGACGATGTATGCGACATTGAAGATGAAGACTTCTGGTCCAAATCCGATGGCACACGATGGACAGTAGAGTACTTCTGGAAGGATGACCCCCCCCCCCACGGGTGTTGCGAAACAGAGTGAGCTATTACGACACACCCTCAAAGGAGGAGCCAGGAATGAATTCGAGAGGCAAGTGGATCGATGGATAGAGGAGGGTATTTTGAGGCTATGAGAAGAAGAGAAAAATGATGTGTTGCTCTTAATGGTTGCGGTCCAGCCCATGAAGATAAGGTTCGACCTGTATTCGATTTCCATGAACTGGATGAGTACATGTCATGCCATATGGGTAGTGAGGCAGCAGACGTCTCCGGGGATACTTTGCGGATTTGGAAGCACATGATAGGAGCATTTACAATCTTCGACCTGAAGTCAGACTATCTGCAACTCCATGTGTCCAAGAAACTATGAAAGTACCAATTGGCGAGGTACAAGGGTAGAATTTACTGCTTGACTCGGTTGGGGTTTGGCTTGAGTTCGGCGCCAAAATTTATAGCAAAGGTCCTAAAGACGGTCTTGGGGAAGGTGGCTGAGGTGGAGCAAGCGACTTATTCATACATCGATGACATCCTTGTAAATGAGAGTGTAGCAACGGCAGAGAACTCGTAGATCATCTGAAGAAGAATGGGCTGACTGCTAAACCACCAGAGGCCATGGAAGGAGGTGCTGCACTGGGGCTCAAGATTGAAAGAGATAAGATGAGCAGGCTTGTTTTTTGCCGAGGAAATGAGATTCCCGACCTGAGCAAAGATACAAGTAGGCAAGACGTCTTCTTGGTGTGTGGAAAGATGGCTCCGGATAGTAAGCAGTTTCATCAAGAGGTGTGCCAAAGGAGTAAAGTGAAGTGACAAAGTAGGGGAGAAGACAACTGCTATGATGCAAGGCGTTTTGGAGAGAGTTAGAGTTAGAGCTGGAATGTGCCCGAAACAAAAAAGAGAGTTGTTTGGTATGATGCAAGTAGCTTCGCAATAGGAGTCATCCTGGAATTGGGGGCGAGAGAGTTGGAAGATGCAGCGTGGCTCAGAAAAAAGGATGATTGCAATCACATCAATGTGGCTGAATTGGATGCCATACTAAAGGGCGTGAACTTGGCACTGAGATGAGGGCTCCACGTATTGGAAACTTGGACTGATTCGGCCATAGTCAGAGGATGGGTGGCATCAGTGATCAGCAATCAAAAGAGATTCTGCACAAAGGGAGGCACGGAAATTATAGTGAAGCAGTGGTCCAAGAGAATGTATTCCTTCTGTTGAATACTCTCTTGTATTTATGTTGCCCAGTTCTTTTTAAGATAAAAACTCTAATGTCACTATTGTACACGATTGAATGTTTACATCAGAATGCTCCGTAGTTTAACTATAAAGTATCTATCTACACCACAAAGTTAGACATATATAAATTTATTTTCCAACTCCTCCACAAACACAATATCTCATCCGTGGTACTCTTCTGGGGGAAGAGATATTTATAACCAAATAGAATTATGCAAACACTTTCAACGTAGGCTGGTAATATTAAACATGGCGCCAAAGGCAACTAAGATATTGTTTGCTTATCCAAGAGGGAAGTCGTCAAATGGTTTTATTCAATTCATATGTTGTAATTTACTGCAAGGTGAAATATTGATGGTGAGTTAATCCTCAGAGAACTGGTCACTGAGCAGTGTTTCGCTCGGCGCAGTTGAAAGAAATGCTCGACCAATGGAATTCCAGACGTTTCTTCAGAGCAGTATATAGGCCTGCCGGGAATGGGATTGTGGAACATCACCATCGCGCAATCAAAGCCATGGCTGAGAGAGGGAAGATTTTTCCCATCGAAGCAGTGTTCTGGTACAATATGTCGCTAAGATCAAGACAGGCTGGGGAGACGGTTCCACAAAAGGTTGTGTTTAGATACGAATAGAGACACCCGAGCGTGGAACCACGACCCTTTGGGGAAGAAGAACAGTCGGCAAGTGTTCAAATCGGGAAGGAGGTGTGGGTGAAACCCCCTGGTGCGCGGTGTACAACTCAGTGGGGGAAAGGAAGAGTAACAGCAGTGAACTCTCGTAACAACGTGTCGGTGGAAGGAATGCTGCGTCACGTCCTAGACGTCGGGAGGGTCGTGAGCTCCTACGAAGAACAAAGTGAGGGAGAATGTAAAACATTAAAAATAAAGTTGTTCTTTTTTTTTTCCAATCACCAGTGGGGGTAGACATTTTTCTAGAAAGTTATAATGGAGCCTGGAGGAAAATTAGTTGGGAAACACTATTTTAGAGGATAGTCTTAATCTTGAATTATGTTGTAATTCACAGTCTTAATCTTGTACTATAATCCAAACTCACATCTAGGAAAGAACATTGCTTTCAAAGGCCAGCAATTTTGGAGGAGGGTGTATATCTATTTCATTGACCTCAGAGCTCGACTGGTATTTATTTTATCAGCTCCGAAAGGATGAAAGGCAAAGCTGACCGCGACGATATTTGAACTCAGGATGTCAAGCATTTTGCCCGGCGTGCTAGCAATTCTGTCACCTTTTTTATAGGAAGGAATATTTTATTTCATGAACTTTCAGTATTAAGTAGTAGTTTATTTTATCGATGACCCAACGAAAAAAAAGTTGACCCTAGATAGAATCTGAACTCACAAAATAAAGGGACGTGACTAAATGCTACAGAGCATTTGTCATCCAATTCTTGCATCACCTGCCTTTACGAAAACACAAATGATTTCTAATGTTTGAAAATATAAGGCACAAGGCCTCACAATGGAAACAGAGCTGTATAGCTGATTAAATCAACCTCAGTATTTTAGTTTAATGACCCCGGGAGGCTGAAAAGTAAAAACGACTCTGGTGAAATTTTAACTATGATGTTTTTTTTTTTCTTTTTTCCTTTCGACAGCTATTCCACTGATTGTGACACAAAAATCAACTTCGGCCAGTGAGACTGCAACAAATATATATTCATTCACATTAGCTGTGTGTGAGTACATACAAACTCGAACAGTGATCAATAAGTTCATACATATATGGGATCTAGTTTTTGAAAACAATCTGAACAAAATTTTGCTAATGAGAAAGACTAGACATACATATGTACCCACCCATGCATTTATTTATTTATCTATTTGTTCCTCAAGCTGTCACATCTCCGATGCTCTGCTGGATCAAGGACTGGGAAAGCCAGGGTAGTGCCTACATCTGCTCGCGACTATGTAGGCACTTAAAATAATTAGCGAGACTTTGTTTTGTTTTGTTTTTTTAATTTATAATGAACCATTGACGTATATTTTGAACAATAAAATGATAATAAAAGCTAAAGCAAATTATGTTCGTTATATTACCCAAATCGACATATTTTCCTGCCCACACTTTTTATATACAAGGAGGAAGTCCGCAACAGATGTTACTGTTTCATAGAGAGAAAATAAACTATTTATTTTCAATTACACCTAAAATGGAATTGAAGGTTTAGATACCTTCTCCCATTATAATTGTTTTGTAGTTTCAAGGAGCTGGAACAGATCGCCGACGTGTGATACGGTCGATACAATAAATATAAATAGAACAATGCTTATATGTGCCAGAGGGAAATAAGAGACACAACCAGGTAGAATGTTTAAAAGAAAATTTATTGGTATGCTAACATGTGTGATTATGTGTGCGTCCTATATACAGAATTATAGACAGACCATCATAAGAATAAGATGTATGCGTGTGTATGTAGGCATAGATGTATGCTCGTTAAGAGCATACAAGGATGGCGATGAAGAAGAGACAGTGAAAGAGTCTATAGCCATCAAAGTGATGAATGATAAATACCAGTTCGTTGTCAATTGTACACGATAGTTGAAATACTGTATCAAGAAGTTGCGGCGATGATGCAGAGCTGGTTGCGGTACAAGTCGTACGTGAAGTTGTGGCTGTGATGCTGTTGCCTGTGTCACTTGGTACAGGAGTTCTCGCACATTGTATATTCGCTGTTGATCCATGGTGAAGTAGTTCATGAACAGTGCAGTGTTGTAACTTGGGTGAGTTGCTTGTTGAGTTGTGTACGTAGAGAGATGTTGACGTTAGGAGGTGGTGACGGAGATGGAGATCACTGAATGTTGTTGGACGAAGTTGCTGAGTCTCCACGTGGCTGCTCTTGTGTTGTCGCTGGAACTGGCAGTGTCTTGTGTGGTCAGTGGCCAGACCTTAAAAGGTCTGAAACCGAATGACATCAAGACAAGGAAAAGTTAGGTTTTTTATAAGGAGTTGTAGCCCCAGCTGAGGTAGAAAAACAGGCTGTCACACGTGACCTTATTTGAAGGCTGCGATTGGTTGTGTTGCATATTGGCGCGTGATAGAGCAAGAGACAAATTGCGCCAATACCAACCAATCAGAGTAGTGGACACAACAGGGTCCAAAATGCGGCCAAAGGCTAGTTGTTATCTACTATGTTTGTATGTATATATAATATAGAGGAGAGGAATTTCACTCAAATGTGTACTACACAACTTTTTTGATGCTGTTTCTCCATGTTTGTATGTTGTTTTGCTTTAACTCAACATTTGCATTCACAAATATACAATAGATTCACACGTTCACACACTTGCCTCTGACACCAATGGTTTTTGAACTGGCAAATACCAAGTCACCACTACCAGAATATTAGGGGAATTTTTTTACCACCACATCTTTATTAAATGGGGGTGGGGAGTTTACACCTACAGAATTCTTCTTTGTTCGCCATGGCATTGGACAAGTTAAAAAAGTTGGATATTTGTGTTTACATCGCTGCATGTCGAAATCTTGAAAAAATGCTTTAATACATCATATAGATGTAATTTTTGATGCTGAATCTGAATTAGATCTAGTCTTTTTCATTCGCAAAATATGCATTTTTTGAAAGGAAGTAAAATATCTGAAAATCGGCTATAATAATGTAGCCTTCCAGTCTCATTGCTTTGAAGGTTTGATGTTGTGGCGAAAAAAATTGGAGAAAAAAGCTAGAGGTTTAAAAAATTTTTTAAATGGGTATTTTTAGCCAATAGTGAGACAGAAATTTTCTGCGTTTAGCAGAGTGGTGTCAACTTTAAGGTTGTACCCTGTGAATTTTTTTTAGTTTTGTGTCTGACCTGTTCATTGTAGGTTTTTAAATAAACAGAAATACCTAATAAAATCAACATGTATCATCTTACTGTTTCTTTTGTCTCTTCATTGATTGTATGTTTTTATCAGTTTTTAAAATTTGTTATATCAATATGTTTGTCTGCATGTGTTTACTTTATACATACTTCAGCATTATGTATACCTGCCATGTATTTATGTAGATCATTAATATATAAGTGCATGTGTGTGTGTGTGTGTGAAAAGGGGGTGTCTGTCTCCAAAACTCCA
Organism: Octopus bimaculoides; assembly: GCF_046866305.1. Taxonomy (NCBI): domain Eukaryota; kingdom Metazoa; phylum Mollusca; class Cephalopoda; order Octopoda; family Octopodidae; genus Octopus; species Octopus bimaculoides. The sequence continues at coordinate 21,736,110 of NC_142951.1, read as the reverse complement.
AAGTTGAGTAAAGTTTTCATTCTTGGATTTGTAAACTATGATAAGAATAACACTGGTCAACAAAAAATTTGTCCCAAGGCAAAAAAAAACCTGTATCATACATGTTGCATGCAGAATTCAAAAATAATGTCAAATTATCTGTATCACCCACAGTTTCTCTGTTCGACGATATCCCTCTCAGTTCTTGTTACGTGGGCTAAATTTCAGTTATGCTGTTGAAATGTGATGCTAGCGGTTTCAGACAACAGTGAACCACAACACAACATGCGGTTGTCATGGTAACAACCTGTCTGTTGATTAGCTAAAATTACCCAAATTTCTCGACTTTAATTCCAAATAACATCAGATTCTTTAATTTATGAGATAAAATAATTGGTTGATCATAATCAAAATTCAGAGTTGCATCGATACACCAAAATTGAAAGCAATCTGAGCAAGATTAAATGGGGCACATTTTGTGAATGAAAAAGACTAGATCCTAATTTTGTTATTCATTTATTCTAGAAAAAATTTTGCAAAAATGTTACAGGTGTTCAAAGTTTGATAATTTTCAGAATTTTCAGCTAATCAGAAAACAGCATGTTCACTGCCTCTTCCATCATCAGGGGAGGGGGAGCTTGGGCACCGACATATCAGAACATTAAACTAGCTACAGTAAACAGTGGAAAACATTAAAATATTCACGACTTTCCAACCAAGTATCTTTACAGAGAGACACAGACACACTTCAGCCTCTCCAGTGGCAATGCCAATAAAATTTCCCATGAATTGGGGGGGGGGGGGGGTTCCCCCTCATGAGATGTCCTTCCTTACAAATTTTTTCCTTGTCACTGTTCTAAAATCTCTATATTGTTCTAGAATTAAATACCTTCTGTTACGACAACAAACAATTATAGAACACATGGTGGTTATACTCCTTGTGCACATGCGCAGCATATTTGGTTACTATGGAAACAGAGTTCTTCGCAATCAGCTATGGAACATGTAGTGCTTCTTTGCCTTGGTTACTATGGAAACAGAGTTCTTCTTCACGGTGATGTGTAAAATACCCACTTCTGATTGGCTAAAATACACAAATTTTGCAAATTTTAAAGGCTAATAACTTTTTAATTATGGGTTTATAGGAAAAATGAACGTCATTTCAATAATTAGTATACAAAGCTTAAATTTTAAAAAACAATTGGAACAAAATTGTAAACAGTGATGAAAACCACAAAGATCCAAAAAGTTTAATACCACCATAATTTTATTAAACATGAATCCTCACTTTCCCAGTAAGGACAGCCTTGTCCCAACTATGAAAAACGTTCTATGCGGTGGGCTTGCAAAATTTAGAAATAATTTCAAATGACAGAGAGTAGAGATGTTGAAAATTCAAGAGAATGTTTTCCTTCTGTTGTATACTCTCTAGTAACTCTCTTGTATTTATGTTTCCCAGTTCTTTTTAAGATAAAAACTCTAATGTTGCTATTGCACACGAATGAATGTTTACATCAGAATGCTCCATAGTTTAACTATAAAGTATGTCTCCAACACCAGTTTAACTATAAAGTATGTCTCCAACACCAGACAACAAAAACCATGTTCCCCAGGGTAATTAATGAAAATATATTTAAATTGTTGCTCATTCTAAATCATCAGGAATACTACAAACTGTGTGAGTAATAGTAGTAGTTAAATATATATAAATTTATTTTCCAACTCCTCCACAATATCTCATCCGTGATACTCTTCTGGGGGAAGAGATATTTATAACCAAATAGAATTATGCAAACACTTTCAATGCAGGCTGGTAATATTAAACATGGCGCCAAATCAAAACTACGATTCCAAAGGCAACTAAGATATTGTTTGCTTATCCAAGAGGGAAATCATCAAATGGTTTTATTCAATACATATGTTGTAATTTACTGTAAGGTGAAATATTGGTGGTGAATTAATGACTAGTTTTAAACTATACTGTTATTTTCAAAGCAAGAAAGTTGACCATTCACATTGACTTAGTTTTTACACACGCACACAAACACACACTCACATGAATTTATTGCCTGTCCACATAAGTAGAGCTGTTGTATGAAAAATATATATATCCACTGTAATTAAGAGCTCAGTTAATATGTCATTTAATTCCAACATGTTATAACATTGTAGTACATCCAATGGAAGGAACATAATCAGGTAAAACAATCCATAAGAGCGACACATTTAAATTATAATAAGGAAAAGCATGCATTTCACAAATGTAGCCTAATTTAATTACTTTCAGCAGATGTTTCATTAAGAATAAGCTACTATTACTACTCACAGTTTGTAGTATTCCTGATGATTTAGAATGAGCAACAATTTAAATATATTTTCATTAATTACCCTGGGGAACATGGTTTTTGTTGTCTGGTGTTGGAGACATGTTTCATAGTAATTTTAGAATGCTGATTTCAAAAGTGAAAACCATTTTGCTATTTCATGCCAAGATTTTACACAAACTCAAATGCCTATTTTTCAACATTTCCAGTCTTGTCATCATTTCTAAGAATTGATTTGGCTTCATCAAATGCAGATCCCTGTATGGAACTTGACATAACTTTGGAAACATAGTTTTTCAATATTATTTAAAGTTAATGCAACAACAAAAGTGAAAACAAATGTCATGGTTTAAGTATCTTCAGTAAATAAAAAGCATAAAACTTGAGCTGCTTTTACTACTTCCAATCTAACCAGTTTTAAATGTCATTGTGACAGACATGCCCTTTATTCATTTAGATGTCAAGGAACATGTTTCTGTGGTTCTTGACATCATACAGGTCTTGTATTTGTGGAATTTGTCTGCAGATATTTCCACACTGTGCTTGATTTAGAATGACTATCATTACAAACCAGGTGAGACATGTTTTGTTGAATTATTTCCTATGAAAATTGATATTTTCAATGTGCTCTTAATGTTTTAATTGAGGTCACATAGGTCAAGGTCACTTTTGTTAAGCATGGTCAAAGAACTGTAAAAAGAACTTCATGGTATGCATGCTCTTTACGCAACTTTACCATCAAAAATCTGCATTTGCTAACTTTATACTGTTGATTATTCTGAGAATACTTTTCCCAGGTGACAACTGGCTTGAATATATGTTTAGTATTTCAGAAATATGGCTATTTGTGAGAAAAGAAAATGTAAAAACAGTCCTGATGCATTCTGCTATATTTGTGGATGTTGAGTGTAGTCTTGGTACTTGCACCCACCACATGTGTGACCCATTGTTTATGGGGGTCCATATAGCTCTGGTCTACCCATTCAATCTCTCTTTAGGGGTCTTCTTGACCATAGACATTATGGTTGGGGGTCTACCTCTTATCAATCTAATGGAGAAGAAACAACTAAGATCATGGTTATCTAAGTGATCATTGTTGCATGTCAGTCTCAGGAGGAGGACTAGTTCTTCTGTGTCACAGGTAGGTTGCATGTGTAGACAATGATCACACTAAAGTTTGATTGACTTTTCAACTATTGTATTAACCTACATCCTTATATTTACAACAGTACATCTGATAAATTAATGGAGCAACATTCAATGAACATAATAATAACTTTCTATATAACTTGCTGGATAATATAAAAATAGTGCAATTAACAAGAACAGTATAACCACCACTAACACTAATAATAACCCACCATCATCATTACCAAGACAGCCACAACTACCAACTCACCATCTGGTATCTACAATAATAGTATCATCATGATAGCAATGTCTGTAGCTACATATGTAGTATGTCAACATAATAAGGGTGTGAATAGAGTGTGTAGTTTTTATGACTCAAGTGCAAAGAAAGTGCAAGGGACGAACTTCACATGAACCAGGTAACCCTTTAATGAATATAATCATACAGTACTTCATTTTTTCACCTTTTTATCTTATCATTTCTGTTCTTATATCCACAGGATTAAAACAATTTTTACTCTTACAAAACAGTTCTTTCTTAGTGCTAAATTACTTACTGTATATTTTTGTGGGGTAATTGTTGATTATTGCTGTTGTTGGATTTATCTACAATTCATGATGCCTGGAAAAGGCCATCAAGTGGAACTAAATATTGTTGTGAGATAAGGAATTCTAAAAGGATTACACTGGATATTAATCTTGATATGTTAAAATGGTTTGATGCAAGAGAAAAATAAATCAACTACATTGTCAAAATATTAAAGTTTGCAACATCTACAGTATGAACAAGACATGGCAACAGAGAGAAAATTAAGTCAAATGCACAAGAAGTTACGCTGATAACTGTTTGGACCTTGTTTTTCATAGATCAAGTGTGATACTTCATATGGCACAGATCTTAGATGTATGCATCAAGGATAAAATTTGACACATTGTGCTGATAAGCATAATGGTAATTTTCAAAAGCCAAAAGTTTTTAGAATGATTTGCAAAAAAGAAAGGTAAAACTCCTAATGGAAAACATTTCCTGTTTTGTAAAGGATGGTTTGAAAGGTTTAAGAATTGCTTGAATTTACACAATGATAAGGCTGCTAGTACTGATACAAAAACTGCAGTTAATTATCCTCAGCAGCTGACAAAAAATTATTGTCAGAGGAGTCTACGCCCCAGAGTAAGCATGCAATGCTGATTAAACTACTTTTATGGGAGTTCATGCCTGCAATGATTTTATTTCTGAAGAGAAAATCAACACTAGAGTTTAAAGCTTCCAAACATCATCTGATGCTTCTTCTGGGAAGAAAATCCCCAACTCGTGTGTCAGTCTGAAAATCCAAGAGCTTTCAAGGGTTACACAAAGTTTAATCTACCTCTGCTTTGACTTTCAAATAATAAGGTATGGATAACTAAAAATCTTTACAAATCATGGTTTATTTTTGTCCCACTGTGTAAAGAAACATATTTCCAACAAAACATTGCTCATTTTAGACATTGCATCAAGTCACTCAGTAGACTTAAATGAGCTTTCTGATAATGTAAATGCAGGATATATCCTCAAAAATACAACTTTTTTGCTTCAGCTAATGAATATAATAGCTAACTTCAAAATGTTATGTAAACAATTGATAGAGAGGATAAACCTACAGTTAGAGACTTCTGAAAGAAGTTCAACATAATGGATACTGTGGATAACATAGCTGAGTCATGGGATGAAGTGAAACTTCTTGACACTGAATGGTATTTGGAAAAATATATGGCCAAGGTGTATCCATCACTACAAGTTTTCCACAAGCAGAAAATCTACATCAAAAGCAAAAAAATATTGTAACACTTGCAAATGATGTAGGATTTGAAGAAGTCATAAAATATAATGTGAATTAGTTGCTGGTGTTCCACAGAAAAAGTTTATCGAATGAGGAGCTGATGCTATTGGAATAAGAACAAGCTGAGAATACAGATAAGAAATACAGAAATCCCACCAATTCTGCTTAAATTAACTGCAGAGAATATTGCTAAGGGGTTGACACTCATAGAGAAAAATCTGCAAGTCATTTGCTGGTAACAACCCTAATCGTGAATGTAATATAATTTGCAAGGGAAGTTTATAATAAGCTCTGTTCCTCACATGAAGTAATTTCCATTAGAATTTAATATGTAGTCTCTAGTCTATGCAAATACCTAAAGATAAGCACGTTGCATGAGATGCTTTAAGAAAATATCAACAATAAGCTGCTATGCAAAATTAGTTTCTGTTAGATTAAAACAATCTGCAAAGGGGTGTCTGTAAAATGCCATTTGGTGATCCAATGCCAGTGGGTGCTGAGCTATAAAAGCTTGAGAACTACCACTTTAAATAATGTTGACTTTGTGGTAAGTTATTTAAAATGTTGAAAATCCAGGCTAATACATAATAAGGTGAGAGCTGTTTCTCTCTCAGATAATATTTGTTCACCTTTACAGTTGTTACTGAGACAAGTATCAGTATATAAATGACAAGGACCTACCTGCTACACAATGATAGCTATCATTGTGTAACAGGTAGGTCCTTGTTTGATAAACTTTTTCTGTGGGACACTAGCAACCCAATCACATAATATTTTATGACTTCTTCAAATCCCACATCATTTGCAAGTGTTACAATATCTTTCTGTTTTTAATGTAGCTTTTCTGCTTGTAGAAAACTCATAGTGATTATTAATTACTAGCAGAAATACCCGGCTTTGCCCGGGTTAAAGAGAATAATGAAATCTAAAAACGCCATCTAGACTACGCAACCCTCAACTGTTAGTAGCTACGATACCATATTTCTACATTAATAACTCTCCAATCCATGCCAGCATGGAACATAGACATTAAGTGGAATGCCAGTCTCTCATCCAGGAAGGCCTTGAAATGAATGTTACCAACTGGGGACTATGTGTGTCGCAGTGATAATAAAAAGACTCAAAGGAGGTCTGCAACGAAATAATTTTACTCAACACTTTGCAAGTGAATCAGTGGAGGCAAAGATGCGTCTCATTTACTTGACAATTTATGCACCACATTGCAGAAATCACAATGTAAGTATATCTGAAAGGGTAGTCTTACACTGTTGTACCGTTGAATTATAAATAATGCTCATCTGTGATGTTCGGGTTAAAATTTCATCAACATCAAAGATATATGAATTTTCATGGGAGTTATGGCCGTTATGCATTGAATATAATTTCCAAATTTCATAAAGATCTGTTCAGGACTTTTGACGTAGTTTTGGATAAGAAAACAAATGACTAATGTGTGTGTTTATGTGCATGTGTATGTGTGTGATGGGTGTATATATGTATAGATATCTGTATGCATGTATATATATGTATATATGTGTACATATTACATGTACATCTATATATATATATATATGCATATACGTGTACATATACATGTATATGTATACATATACATCTCTCTCTCTCTCTCTCTCTCTCTCTCTCTCTCTCTCTCTCTCTCTCTCTCTCTCTCTCTTTCTCTCTTTCTCTCTCTGTGAAAGTATCTGTCATTACAGTATCGAAATGTGATTGTTTCAGTTAGTGGAAAACGTGTACGTATACATCTATATGTATACATATACATCTCTCTCTCTCTCTCTTTCTCTCTTTCTCTCTCTGTGAAAGTATCTGTCATTACAGTATCGAAATGTGATTGTTTCAGTTGGTGGAATAGTTTCATTTTTAAAGTGAAAGTATTTGACATGAGTGTTTTTGTTTCACTTTTGACACGTAATACTTAAATAGTGGAGGAGATATTATGTTGCCGTGGGCTCGAACTCTGCAAGAAGTAAAAAAATTTTTTTGACTAAAACACAACTGTGTAAAATTTGAATGAAATTGGTTGCGTAGTTCTCGAGTTTTAGGGATTCACACACACACAGACAGACAGAAAGACAGACACACACACATTCTCATTTTTATATATATAGATTGTCAATAATGTTGTCTATGAGATAGACTTTGGTAATGACTGAAGCAGACATCATTGAACAATGACAATGATATACATTAGTTATAATACAGTTCTATATTTAAGAGATGAGGAATTATTTACATTATTTACATTTGTCGGATATTTGTCCTCATCTTGTTTGTTGTTAACGGCTGATATACCCTCCAGCCTTCGTCAGGTGTCTTGGGTTCTCATTCCTAACGATGTTACTATTATTATTATATTATTATTATTATTATTATTACTACTATTATTAATCAGGTCGCTGCCGTGAATCGAACTCGGAACCTTGGGGTTAGTAGCCCGCGCTCTTAACCACTACGTCATATGCCCGTGGGCAATTATGGGGTGAATTTTAAGGCTTATAAATCTATTATTTTTCTATCCTTCCTCAATACCGGTTCCCATATGCTATTCATATCTGCACTCAGTCTGCTTAGGAGGTTGTTGTGTCCTAGCATATGTGCTGCTTCTTTTAGTTTTCGTATTTTCCAGTGTTGTTCCCTGTCTATTATTTTAACTTCGTCCCACAGGGGGAGGTGGTTTCCATTTTTCCATACATGATCAGCTATACCCGATTTATCAATATCTCCTCGTGTCACAGCTTTGCGATGTTCTTCTACCCTTATTTTGAGGGGGCGACATGTTTCGCCTTTGTATAATCTACCACAGCTGCATGGGATGGAGTACACGCAGTTTTTGGTCATAACCCAAGACACCTGACGAAGGCTGGAGGGTATATCAGCCGAAACGTTGTGTTAACAACAAACAAGATGAGGACAAATATCCGACAAATGTAAATAATGTAAATAATGTATTAGTTATAATGATAATATAATGTTATATATAATGTGTTAGTTACTAATGATTGAGATGCATGACTGTACATACAACAGTGGTCTGCTTACAATTGTCATAATGATAGTAATAGTATCCTGTGTATCATTTGGAAATGACTGAAGTAGATGTCAGTTATGCAGTATAGTGTACTAATTAGTAATGACACAGACAGATGCCATTGTATGTATCATGCTTTGTCTCGATAATCCAGTGTACATACAGTAATCTATGAGATCTATTTAATCATGGATGATCTTGGACTAAAACTTTATGGTGTTGTTTTTTAGTCTAGGCTTTGGAGTATGAGGTGAATACTTACATGCTGAAGGTTCTGCTGTACTCCATCTCTGAATGCAGGAGTTGATGGCACATCAGGCAGTGAAACAGTTCTGTGCTTCGGCTCCCTTTCACCACAACACCACAGCTATCTGAGGCAATCCACAGATGTAGCTGAAAAAACTTCTATGCAAGTGCACAAGCTTTGTTGAGTCAGATGTTGTCACTCTCAGCAAAGTGTTTCTATTGTCCTCAATGCTCATTCTTGCTGTGCCGCTCGGCCTCTCTTTGGAGTCAGATATAATGACTTGTTTTCTTAATAGCTTCTGAGGATTTCCTGGCAACATTTTTTTCTCTCCTTTACAGCTAGTTCAAGACTTCTGAACATCGACTGAACCCTAGTTCCAACAAATCCTCTAACACCTGTCTCTACAAGAAGGCATGTTGCCTCAAATCCATTGTTTTTACAAAGAGTTCAACCAAGCCATTGTATTTTTTGTCAGATTTACAAAAGATGTGTTACATGTGTTTGTTGACACATGATAACATATTCGTGATGTATCTAAGTGTGTATGTCACATGTGTATGTTGATCTTCCTGAAAGTACTTATTATGTGTCTTAAATTGTAAATATTGATCTGCTATGTGTCTCTGTGATATATCTGTGTGTATGTGTGTGTGTGCATGAGCAAATGTGCTTCATATGGTTATGCTGTATCTGTGATTATATGTGTGCCTGTACATAAATATATTTCATATGCTAATTATTGAATTTTCCTTGGTGTGTCTATAATGTATCTAAATATATATGTATGAATGTGCATTAAAATAACAATATTTTACCATATGCTAATGTGACACTATCAAGCGGAAGTTGTATGCTTTTAAAATTACAACAAAAGTTTCTATTTATTGATTTCTTTGATGACTGAACCATCTGTTTAATGAGAAGATGAGCAAGTTAGATGTTTGTTTGTTGGTGAGTTCACAGCTGGCATAAGAAGATATATGGCTTTACACAATTCAATCAAATAAATAATATTTATACTAGAAATTGCAATCAAATTTCCCCTCTGATCACACATCTACTACATTGAGATGAGAAGACCACATTGAATAATGTCATCCTACACATACACTGCCATATGATGAGGGTGTTACAACTTGAATGTCTGTGATAATGTTGGATCGGGACTAACCGAGAACCAAACAACAACCAAGAACAACTACTACAACCACTATTGCAACAAAAGCAATAACTCAAATAACTCCCTAATTGTAAATCAATTCAAAGAATTCATTCGCATGGAAGGTGAGTAAATGTTTTTTTTTCATTGTTTGGCTTGTGGTGTGGGAGAGAGACTAGTGTTTATTGGTGTGGTTGAACTTTAAAAATTTACTAGAAATGATATGGTAGTGACAAAATGATTTGCAGTATTTAGTTAAGTCCTTTTATATTCTGAGTTCAAAATTTCATTGACATTAACTTTGTTTTCCAACCTTCTGAGGTAAAAAAAAAAAAGGTTGAATCAGAATGTAACAGTTGCTGTTCCTTTTGACTTATTTAGAGCAGTGGTTTTCAAACTGTGGTCCACGGACCACAGGGGGTCCGTGGACAGCAAATACTTTTTATGGGCAATTTGATTTTATATATGTTTTTTAATCGAAATCTTTTAATTGACAATAAACCTATTTGTTAAATACTGTTAAATAAATAAATGTAAAAATATATGTCATTCTAAGCAAATATTTATGTATAAATTTCATAAGCGTTTATAAGGGGGTCCCTAAGGTAAAACCTGAAATATGAAGGGATCCGCAAGTCAAAAAGTTTGAAAACCCCTGATTTAGAGGTTTTAAAGTTTGTATCATGTTATGACGTTGCTTCTGGTGGCTTCTGTGACCAATGAGGAGATGAGCATCAAAAATAGACTACTAGGGCAAGTTGTTATATGCTATAGACTACTACTGGTTAAGAACATAATTGACAATAGCCCTAGTTCTATATCAGAAATAGAAAAAAAATTTCAGCATTAAGAAAACTCAAAGAGACAAATGGAGAGAACATTCTCCCAGTGATGGGATGTAGTTGGGGACTTCACCGAATTAATGTCTGGTTTCTATCATCTAACAAGAAATCAGTGGACACATACATACAGGCTGAAACCAGATTGTGGCAGAATAGCAGCTAACCTGCATCAATGGGAATATTTTAAATTCTCTATATGCTGAACATGTCAGGTATGTTCACAAAACATATACCACCTCATGTTGCACTGACTGATCATTTTAATCACAATAGATAAGAATCAATCCATGAAAGTGGTGAGGCATATATCAATGGGATTTCAAATGTAAATCTAGAGATATCTTTTATCTTTTACTGCTTTCAGCCATTTGACTGTGGTCATACTGGAGCAGTGCCTTGAAGAATTTTTTTAGTCAAATGAATCAACCCTAGTATATTTTTTTTCTTTGTTATGCCTGGTACTTATTCTGTCAATCTCTTTTGCCAAATTTGCTAAGTTATGGGGATGTAAAGACACCAACACTGGTTGTCAAGCAGTGGTGGGGGACAAACACAGACATGAACACACACGCACACACACACACACACACACACACACAGACACACACACAAACAGAGGCTTCTTGCAGTTTCTGTCTACAAACTCCACTCACAAGGCTTTGGTCAGTCTGAGGCTATAGTAGAAGACACTTGTCCAAGGTGCTACACAATAGGACTGAACCTGGAACCATGTGGTTGGGAAGCAAACTTTTAACCACGCAGCAATTTCCCTGAAATTTAGACAACATACCATAGAGCTGATGAATGCTGCTTACATATCTGGGATAGTGATATGGCTAGACACAGGGTTATGAGTGGTGGGGTACAGTGGGTACATCGCAATCATACACAAGAGTTTACTGAGATCTCAGGATCAATTTGGCCTCTGCATCTTTCAGGAGACTCAGTGAACGAGTTTTTCAGAACAAGAGCCTTAGAGCAAGTACAAAAATCATTATTTGAGTTCTCTGTGTATCCACCCTCCTGCACAAGTGCTAAGAACACCAGATCAGACAACTGAATTCCATATCAGATCACTCCAGAGTATCTGCGGTTTCATGTGGAAGGACAAAGTGCCTTGTACCAAAATTCTCCCAAGGGCCGGTATCTACAGCACTGAGGCCTGCATCCTTTGTCGTCTTCTCCATTGGGTTGACTGTGTGATTCAGATGCCAAGTATCTGGCACCCAGAGATGGTCCTCTTCAGCAACATTGAGCTCTGAAGTAGGCCTCATGGACAGCCAAAACTTTGTTTACATGATCATCTTAAGCAATCTCTCATTTTATGCAGCGACCCTCCCAATTGGTTGGAGCCCATGGCTATTAATTAGAAGACATGGAGGTCTTTGTCTGATGTTGGAGCAAAGTGCTTCGAAACTGAACACAGGAGACTGCATGAAAAGAGGAAGAGATGTCCCCAACCCCTGTGGCTGATGTTTGGGGTTACTTTCAGTACCCCCAGTGCCACAGGATCTGCTTATCTCATATTGGTCTTGTCAGCCACATCCATTCCCATGAGAAGCAATTTAGTGGAGGCAGAGGAGGATGAAAGTCTTGGAATGTCATCACCTTTGATGGGCTGTCATAAGCAAAAATGTAAGTGTGTATGTTTTGAATTTTAATATTTACAGGATGAAAGGGAACTCAAAAGAAACTTTTTAGCCCTTGATAAAACTGCCCTGACTAGACTTATACGTGATCTTTTACAAACAGCATAGACTGCATTCCAAAGACTAAACTTTTGCCTTGAGGACCAGAAAATACTTAAGCTTTAATTAATTCACAACCCTTTACAGAATAGTAATTACTCTAGTATGGGTCACTTATATAGAATAGTGATATGGTCAGACATATAAACATTCTAGACTACATCTAAACAACAAAGGTTTCATCAAACCCGATCACCCCTTCTCGCTTGCTCTCTTTCTCTGCCGCCTCAAAGTTCTAGAATGCTTACTGCTTATATATGTAGAATATTAAAATAGTTAACACAGAAACACTGTAGACTGCATCTAAAGGGCTCAGATTTCTTCAAGCCTAGCCATTTATTAACCCTTCCAAATCTCAAGGCTTATATGAGAGTATTGCTCATTAGAGGAAAAAATGTAACAGTTAGGGGACAATGGGCACCAGATGAGAAGACATGCAAGGTTTTCTCAGACCTTTCATACCAAAAGTATCTTCCTGACTTTTGGGAATTGAGAACCTAATGCTCTGTTCAAAAAGTAGGGATGAATTCCAGCATGCAAACACAGTCAGAATGCTTGCTGTGACCCTTCCTACTGGCCACAATTTCAAAGTTTCCATTACAGCTATCCATGTCATGTCTTACAGCTTTTACAGTATTCACAGAGCATTGAACTGCAGTCATGGTGTCAGCATTTTGACATCTGGCATGAATCATCATGATAGAAATAACTCTTTTCCAATATTCAGATGGCTTAAGGTAGTGAGCTGGTAGAATCATTAGCATACGGGATGTCTTTACATTCTGAGTTCAAATTCCACCGGGGTCAGCTTTGCCTTCCATTCTTTCAAGGTCAATAAAATAAGTATCAGTTGAGCACTGGGGTCAATGTAATTGACTTACCTCTCCCCTGAAATTGCTGGCCTTGGGTCAAAATTCGAAACTAATATTCAGATAGTTTCTAGTCCGCCATGTTAGCTAACTTTTTCTCAACTACAACCTTAATCTTTAAGGACTCCAGTGCCACTTGACTGTTCACCAATACATTAAGCTGTTCCTGAAAAAAGGAGATGCAAAACAGGAAATTTAGTCTGAACACCCTGTATGTATATATATATATATATATATATATATATATATATATATATATATATACATGTATATCATCATCATCATCATCATCGTTTAACGTCCGCTTTCCATGCTAGCATGGGTTGGACGATTTGACTGAGGACTGGTGAAACCGGATGGCGACACCAGGCTCCAGTCTGATTTGGCAGAGTTTCTACAGCTGGATGCCCTTCCTAACGCCAACCACTCAGAGAGTGTAGTGGGTGCTTTTACGTGTCACCCGCACGAAAACGGCCACGCTCGAAATGGTGTCTTTTATGTGCCACCCGCACAAGCCAGTCCAGGGGCACTGGCAACGATCTCGCTCGAAAATCCTACAGGAGCCAGTCAGGCGGTACTGGCAACGGCCACGCTCAAAATGGTGCATCTCATGTGCCACCCGCACAAGAACCAGTCCAGGGGCACTGGCAACGATCTTACTTGGCTTGCCGGGTCTTCTCACGCACAGCCCATTTCCAAAGGTCTCGGTCCGTAGTCATCGCCTCGGTGAGGCCCAATGTACGAAGGTCTTGCCTCACCACCTCAGCCCAGGTCTTCCTGGGCCTACCTCTTCCACGGGTTCCCTCAACTGTTAGGGTGTGGCACTTTTTCACGCAGCTATCCTCCTCCATTCTCACCACATGTCCATACCAGCGCAATCGTCTCTCTTGCACGCCACAACTGATGCTTCTAATGTTCAGCTTTTCTCTCAAGATACTTACACTCTGACGGGTATTCACATTGACATTACACATCCAACGGAGCATACTGGCTTCATTCCTTGCGAGCTTACGTATGTCCTCAGCAGTTACAGCCCATGTTTCACTGCCATGTAGTGTTTCACTGGTGAAACCTACATGGCAGTATATATATATATATATATATATACATATACATATATATATATATATATATATATATATATATATATATATATATATATACTTTACTTAAAAGTAGCAGAAATATAACATCGGACAGTTTTGTTAGAAATCTGTCCAATGAACGGGAACGTGAAACTCCGAGTAACAGTTTTTTGTTATATTTCTGCTGCTTTTAAATAAAGCATATTACTCTACCTCTGGTATTTGAGTACTCTTTTTTCCACCTTGTTGCACATTTATGTGCTTACTCCGGTATATATATATATATATATATATATATATATATATATATATATATATATATATATATATATATAAAAATAAGCAACAAGGATATCCAGAGGTAATGCAGTACGATCGCTTCATGCAACTCCATTTAATTGAACAATTGAACAATGTAATCATTACATCAATTTAAAATGCAGAGCAATCCTCAGCTGCACAAAGACATAGAATTTAATTAAATTAGAACAGATGGACACATTAGTATAATTATACCTAAAATCTCCAAGAAGTTAAGGAGATAGACAAAGAACATATTGCTTCTACTACAACATAGAAGTTAATAAATAAAATGTCAAGAAGACTCTGCCTGTCTCTGATTTGATTTGTTTTTTTAGTTTTAATTTATAGACTAGTTTATCAAACTTTGTATATCTAAGGCTTGAGAGAATAAAGGGCATTATCAGTTAGGGGTAGGGGTGAGAGAGCAGACAGAAATTATAGTTGGTATAGTCATAAAATCATGAAGTTTGGTAAAGGAAAACTTAAAACAAGATGCTAGCTGACAACTAAGGGGGGGGGGGTCGCCCACTAGCAGACCATTGATAATGAAATAGTACTATAGTTAAACGTTTTAAAACAATGTTGCTATACTGTATACAGATAAAGTTTATGGCTATTCAGAGGGTTGTCAAGAAGAATATATTAACAAAAGGATAGAAATTTATGGATACTTTTGAGTATATACCAAACTTTTACTACAATAGAGGGAGGAAAAGAAGATTATTCAGAAATAGTTCAATATTTATACATATTGTACACTTAAATACTAACTCATCATATGGTGTCTATGAATATTGATTAATAGGTATATACTGATATTAATAAAGGAGTATTGAGGTAAAAAAAAAGATTCAAATTATCTATATATATAAAAATGAGAATGTGTGTCTGTCTGTGTGTGTGTGTGTGTGTGTGTGTGTGTGTGTGTTTCCCTAAAACTCGAGAACTACACAACTAATTTCATTTAAATTTTACACATACCTTACTTAGAGAGAGAGAGAGATGTATATGTATACATATACATGTATATGTACACGTATATGTATAGATATATATATATAGATATAGATCTATATGCATACATGTATATGTATACATATGTGTAGATGTATATATATATATATATAGGTGTACATCTAATATGTACACATATATAAATGCATACAGATATCTATACATATATACACTCATACACACACACACATATATATGAACACAAACACACACATTAGTCATTTGTTTTCTTATCCAAAACTACGTCAAAAGTATTGAATGGATCTTTAAGAAATTTGGAAATTATATTCTATGCATAATGCCCCCCCCCCCCCCATGAAAATTCATATATTTTTGATGATGAAATTTTAACCATACATATTACACACAAATAAAGTAATATTTCTAAAATTTTTTTTTCTTAGAAGTTACAAAGACCCCTTCATGGGGACTTCACACCCACAATTTAGTCATTTTTCCTAAGCAAAAACGAATACAGTTGTACCATTGGTAGCTATAGGGTCACCCGAACATAACAGATGAGCATTATTTGTAATTCAACGGTACAACAGTGTAAGACTATCCTTTCAGATATACTTACATTGTGATTTCTGCAATGTGGTGCATAAATTGTCAAGTAAATGAGACTCATCTTTGCCTCCACTGATTCACTTGCAAAGTGTTGAGTAAAATTATTTCGTTGCAGACCTCCTTTGAGTCTTTTTATTATCACTGCGACACATATAGTCCCCAGTTGGTAACATTGATTTCAAGGCCTTCCCAGATGAGTGACTGGTTGTTCTAAGACATTTATTGATTGTAAATATTTTCTGCCCAGTTACCTATCGGTAGAGTGGTCATTTGCAAACTCCAGAGGCGACACTTTCATTTCCCTTTACTCCAAACGTCACACATTGTTGTTTCAATTGGGTCATGCCCTTCCAATTGCTATAGATCCATAATGCATCTTAAAGCTGTGCCTGTCACCCACCTGTATGGTGAAGAATCCTACATTGGGGAGTAGTAACGACTAGGCTACGGTAGCTGACTGATTATCATGATCATTCGTCTTTTGCTTTCCTGTAGCTTTGCTCTCTTTTACAAACCCAGTGAACATACATATATTTCCTATTTCAAAGAAATTCAAACAATACATATTACACACAGGTTAAAAAGATTCCCAACAATTAAACTTCTCTGGTTGACATTAATACACCCATCACCAATAGGGGCCTTAACTCCCACATTTTTCAGCTCCATGAGCTCCATTTTTCAGGAGCAAAATTCTTTTAGGGTCCATGTAGTGTCTTAGGCCAAAATAATTTTTAACTTCCTGCATAGTTTGAGCCCACAGCAATATCTTATCTCCTCCACTATTTCAGTATTATGTTTCAAAAGTGAAACAATAACATCACTCTACTGTAATGTCAGATACTTTCACTTTAACACTGAAACTATTCCACTATTTCAGTATTACCTGTCAAAAGTGAAACAATAACATGTCGCTACTGTAATTTTAAATATTTTCACTTTAATATTTTCAATTTCATACTGAAACTATTAAAGTGAGACTATACTCTCACATATATACAGGCATACTATAAGACCCAAGTAAAAACATTCCCAACAATTCAACTTCTCTGGTTGACATTAACACCCCCACCCCCAATAGGGGCCCTCATTCCCACATTTTAGAGCTCCATGAGCTCCATTTTGCAGGAGCAAAATCTTTGTTACAGGTTCCAGAAGACTGAAATTTTGGAATATGCACATAAAGATCAATAGTATGGGATACATGTCACATGATTAGAATTCTTTTAGGGTGTGTAAAGAGGGAAATAACCCTCATGTGCAATTTTGATGAAATTCGAATCATATGTATTCCAGTTCCTTACAGAAAATATAACAGAAAAGTCTCATTTTTCAATTGCATGTAACACGGGCAACGCCGGGTATCTCTGCTAGTATATTAATAAAATTATATTCTAAGCAGCTTTTTTATATGTAGTGAATATACCAGTATAGTTTTATATAAGCTAAGTATGAATTTATAGGGATACAAAGATTAGCTTAATTTATTTATGAATAAATAAAGGCTAATTATAAATTAATAAAGAAATGAAATAAAATAATCAATTTGGGCAGAATATCATAGAAATAAAATAGCTTAATTACTAATGCTATGATAAAGTATATTTAGCTAATTAACACCAATAGAGAAGATTTATAGAAAAAGTATAATAATTGAAATATATTGGACTAAAAATTATATAGCTAACTTATTTAGCTAATATCAATAAAAGATTGATGCCCGGTATCAGTTAAAGGAATATTTAAGTTATGGAACATTCAAATTCTACACTAATCTTTCTATATATAAACTGAGGGAGTATATTATAGGTTTAAGAAGTTATTATTGTTACTCCCTACATGATATTTATAGTTTCTTAGTGGTACTTGTTTAGAAGAGTTATTTATATAAAGGCCCTTATAAAATACTAAGATCAGGAGGATGGAACCATTTAAGAAAGAGATAAATCAAGTAATCTCTAAAGATCATTTCAAACAATATTGTCTTATTGTACAAAGTTAAAATTCAAGGTAATCAAGAAGATTATTAAGAATGAAATTTTAACAAAAGGATAAAACTTCCATGAATATTTTGAGTATATATCAAATTTTTACCACAATAGAGGGAGGAAAAGAAAATTGCAAAGAAAATAGTTTAATATTTATTTACTTATTACTTATCTAAATATTAACTTATTACATGGTTACTATAGAGATTGATCATTTACCTGGTATTTAATAATAGACCAACCGAGGTTAAAAAACATGTTAATTGTATACTGATTTAATTAAATTGAACTATTTTAAGTTGTTGAGATATCGATATTACCTTATATAATCTGAGTATGAAATAATAGGGGTACAAGGATTAGATTTATTTAAGGCATCTATAAAATAAAAATAATAATAATATTAACAATAACAATAAAATGATCAGTTAGAGTAGAGCATCATAGAAAAGGAATAAAGATAGCTTATTCACTAAAAACCATAATAAAATATCCATACCTTATTAATTTCAATAACAAATATAAAATATGTATAATAATTTAAGTAAAACAATATGTCATTATTGGGTAAAGTTAAAATTTTGGGTTATCAAGAAGATTTATCGTTGAGGTGAGAGACCAAAATTTACTATAAATTAGTTAAACTATAATCAAAGCAGTTTAATTTTAAGTTATGAAGATACCCATAATTGTATATTATAAGCCAAGAATGAATTTATAGGGGTACAAAAATTTCGGTTTGTCTAGAGGCAATTATAAGGTATTAAAATGGTCAGGTAGGGTAGAACACACTATAGAAAAGGATATAAGACAGCCTACTCACTAAAATCATGATGAAGTATATGTACGACTTTGTAACTTCAATATCGTGTGTACATAGTGCCACTCGTAGTTTTAAATATTTTAGAATATTTAATTGTTATTGTTATTGTTGTTATTATTATTATTATTATTTTATGTTTGACTTTTGTTTTGCATTTGTACAAGTTGGATCCAAGTCTCACCCAGAGACCTCAAGAGACAACAAGTTAGAAGTTCATGTAGGTGTTATGCCTAGGGTACCATATATTTGGATTTGTACAGTTTTGTTCAAGTGAATGTTTAAGAAACCATAAGAAAATTATGTTTGCTTTAAAATTTGAGATCACATAGACAGTATTTTACGTAGGATATGGGCAGTTCCCATGAGCACTATCTTTTGGACTTCAGCCATTTTGGGGTTTCCTGGTATCTGAGCTAGGTAGTAATCAGCCCGTTTCGCTGTCATTCCCAGGGCACCTATGACAATAGGTATTGTTATTATTATTATTATTATTATTATTATTATTATTATTATTATTATTATTATTTTAAATCTTGTGATTTAAAACCTATTATGTACTTCTAAGTTTATAATCAGTGCATAGGTAGCATGCCCTATAGCATTAATTTTCCTTTAGTTAATATTGGGCTGCAGTCGTTATAGATACAAGCTAATTAAGTAAATAAACAATTTTAGTTTTAGATACTTGAATTATTACATATTTTCTATAAATCTTCTTTATTGAAGTTACTAAGTCGTATATATACTTCATCATGATTTTAGTGAGTAGGCTAAATTAATTAATTTAAATTGTACTTAATGCTTTTAGATTTTAGTTCCCATATATATTTACTAAGGCCAGTAGAATTAATTAGGGTGTCAAAAAGCTAAAGTATGATAGAGGGACAGCAGAGGTGTCTTTGTGTAGAGGTGGTACAAAGCCGAAGGAGATAAAAGGAAGGTAGTGATGTGGTGCTAGAACAAACTCTCAAGGTACAAGATGCTGAGCATAAGAGAGGATACAGACAGTGGGTCATGAGAGAGCTTTGAGAATAATATGGGATAAGAGAAGTGTTAAGAATGGAGTATTGTGCAGTGGGGGAGAGCAGTGGCTAAAGGCACAGCAAGGAGGTGATTGGTGGGAGTAAATGTAGGCAGGGGTGTCAATGAGGAATGAATGTGGTCCTGAGAAGACAGGAGGAAGGAGGGAGGTAACCAGAAATGAGATGGTGAGCTGGCAGAAAGGTTAGCATGCCGGGTGAAATGCTTAGGAAGGCAGTGAGCTGGCAGAAACATTAGCACACTAGGTGAAATGCTTAGTGGTATTTCGTCTGTCTTTACGTTCTGGGTTCAAATTCCGCCAAGGTCGACTTTTCCTTTCATCCTTTTGGGGTCAATAAATTAAGTACCAGTTACGCACTGGGGTCGAGAGAATTGATTTAATCCATTTGTCTGTTCTTGTTTGTCCCCTCTGTGTGTAGCCCCTTGTGGGTAGTAAAAAAATAAGAAATAAGAAGTGAGAGGGTTGGTGATAAGTGCCAATTTCTGTAGTGAGGTGATTACTGTAGCTGAATAGTACCAGGTCTGACTGTATGGTAAGAAGTTTGCTTCTTAACCACATGGTTCCAGGTTCAGTCTTACAGCACTTGGGAAAGTGTTTCCTACTATAGTCTCGGGCAGACCAAAGCCTTATGAGTACATTTGGTAGGCAGAAACTGAAAGAAGCTTGTTGTTCATACATACATACATACATACATACATACATACATACATACATACATACGTACATATATACGTACATATATATATATATATATATATATATATATATATATATATATATATATATATATATATATATATATATATTTCCATCAGAGGATATATATGTGTGTGTGTGTGTGTGTATGTATCATTGTCATCATCTAATACCCTTTTTCCATATTGGCATGGGTTAGACAGTCCCAAAGGAGCTGGCAAGCCAGAGAACTGCCAGCTTTGTTGTCTGCTTTGACATGGTTTCTATGACTGGATGTACTTCCTAAAGACAAACTATTTTACAGTGTACTGGGTGCTTTTCATGTTGTACCAGCACTAGTTCTTTTTATGTGGCACCAACACCAACAGGGTTGTCAAGTAACTTGCTTGACAAAGACCCCTCAGCTGGGAGAGGAGTGTATCCATTTATTGTTAAATATTGGGGAAATACTACTCAGTACCATATACAGATTGATAATGTATTTCATGTTCGTTAAGTCAGTCTTTTGCTATTCTGAGTTTCACCTATTAGTGAACAGAATCTTCAGGCAAGTTACGGCTGTCATAAATTCTCCCCTCCTGCTTTACATACGTAGACTAGAGAGAAATGAAGGCAGTATGCTCTACTGGATGTGCAGCATCAATGTGCATGAATGACAAAGCACAAATGTGCTGAGAGAAAAGTTGGGCATAAGAGGAATCAAATGCAGCATGCAAGAGAGAAGAGACTTTGGACATGGGATGCGTATGAACGAAGACAGCTGTATAAAGAAATGCCAGTCAGTGAAAGTAGATGGCACCTGTGGAAGAGGAAGACCCAGGAAGACATGGGATGAAGTGGTGAGTACTGATCTCAGGATGTTGGGACTCACAGAGGAATTGACAGTGGACCGAGATGTCTGGCAATATGAATGTTCTAGCTTTTCGTTTATTCCAGTGTCTGAAGTTTAAGGTGTGATTGTTGAATCTTGCTCTGAAATTTCCCTCTGTGAGACCTACATATCTCTTGGATGAAACTATTATTAGCATTCGTGGAAATTATGGTGGTTTCATAAATAATGGCCTCAGTCATACAGGTTCCATTTAGTCTGCACAAGTCTTTTACCCTGCGGGAACAGCCAGCTTCGTGTTGTTGTGTTGCATTGTGTGTAATTATGCTTTAAAGTTTGGGGTGGAATTAAAACTAATTTTTTGGTTATGCCTATTAAAGAATTTTCTATATTTATAATGTATTGGAAAATGTCTGTCTATAAGTAACAAGAAATATTAACCTATATTAAAGGTCACTTCAGGGGAGTAAGGGGGTGTGAACCAGATAATTTTCCTGTGTCCATGTTTTCTTTTCTTTATTTCTGGTCTAATAGTAGGTGTGTAAGCTATTTCTTCTTTAAATATGTTTGCTTTAGGGGAATTGTTATATAGTGGAGCAGCATACACACACACGCACACACACACATACACACACACACATACACACACACACATTAGGTCATCCCATAAATAATGCGGGTTTTTTTCAGTTGCATTCAACCATTCATTGACTCCTGTGTGTCATCACATAAGTCATCAAATTGGATCAATGGGTTCCTCACAAATTCATGCACACATGAGTGAATGTGTGCTCTTCTTTGGTGTCATGTCTCATGAATGAACCTTTTTTTTTTAACCAAATAGTGACTGGTGACTAGAAATGGGTTCTCTATAAGAATGTCAAGCACCAAAGATAGTGGGTAGAGAAAGGAGAAACACCGGCACACAAGGCTAAAGAAGGTCTTCACCCATATAAGGTGTTGCTATCTGTTTAGTGCAATATAAAAGGTTTAGTCCTCTTTGAACTTTTAAACCCAAACCAAATGATAACAACAGAAATCTACTGTGAGCAGCTTGGGTAGCTTAAGTCAGTGCTAGAAGGAAAATGACCATCTTTGGTTTCAAGACGAAAGGTGTTCTTCCATCAGGATAATGCTCAGCCACATACAATGTCAATTCCAAAGGCTGGAGCAGTTTGAATGGGAAACGATGCCCCATCCACCATATTTGCCAGACTTTGCCCCATGTGATTATCATTTATTCCACAGTCTACAAAATCATTTGGATGAATAAAATATGAATTTTGTAGACAAGGTCAGAAGAGTACTGGAGGAGTATTTTTCATCATGGACAAGTGAATTTTAGAAGAGGGGCCTTGCAAGTCTACCAGATAGATAGAGGAGCATTGTAGAAAATGGAGGAGAGTATAGTTTAGATTAAAAAAGAACTTTGTTTATATTAATTTTGAAACATAAAAGAAGTATAAAAAACCGCATTATTTATGGGATG
Organism: Octopus bimaculoides; assembly: GCF_046866305.1. Classification (NCBI taxonomy): domain Eukaryota; kingdom Metazoa; phylum Mollusca; class Cephalopoda; order Octopoda; family Octopodidae; genus Octopus; species Octopus bimaculoides. Next base: position 21,713,103 of record NC_142951.1, on the reverse strand, counting down.
AGCCAATATATAAATATATACACAAACACACACATACATAGATACATGCGTGGGTGGGGGCAAATCAAAACCCAAAACAGGAAAAACAACAGAATTTAATTAGATGTACATTGTGAATATATCAGATTGATACTCAGTGAAAGTTTTAGCTGGAAAAAATGGAGTGGAAATGATATTATCTATATACACAATCTATACATACATACATACATACATACATACATACATACATACATACATACATACATACATACATACATTCATACATATATGAATACATAAACTGAGGACACTACTTTCAGATAATTACAAGATTACAAAACGACCAGTCTTTTGTTTAAAGTTATGGCATGACTTATTATATAATTTAATTTCAATTGCTAATTACATTACAACAGCTATATTCTTTTGTTTTCTTGCACTAGAGTCAATAGCATTTGTTTTTGTTAGTCACAGTGAATTTCAAGCTTTAACATACTAATTAACAAAGATTTGTTGTTGATGTGGTGATGGTGGTGGTGATGATGGTATAGTGATGGTGGTAGTGGTGGTGGTGATGGTGGTGGTGTAGCTCACAGTTGAGGCGTTAGGAAAGTCAAGGGCATTATGATGCAATCCTTAGGTCAATTATTCCCCCAAAACAGCAAAGACCGTTATTGTTTATCTCCCAAGTAAATCCTGCATGAGTGGCACCTTGAAGGGTTTTAAGTCAAACAAGTGAACCCCAATATTTATTAAGTCTAAGGCAGCATCCTGGTGGAATCATTAGCACGCTGGGCAAAAATGCTTAGTGATATTTTGTCTGTCTTTACATTCTGAGTTCAAATCCCAGCAAGGCCAACTTTGCCTTTCATCCTTTCTGGATCGATAAAATAAGTGTGATTCAAGAACTGGGGTTGATATAATCGACTTACCTCCTCCCCTGAAGTTGTTGGCCTTGTGCCAAAATTTGAAACCAATATTCTCTTTTGCTGAACTGCTAAGTTATGGGGACATAAACAAACCTATACTGGTGGCCAAGTAGTGAGGTCAGGGACAGACCCATGACACCAAAGATACATGTCATCATCATCACCACCATCACCATCACCACCACCACCACCACCACCACCACCACCATCAGCATCATTGTTGTCATCGTCATCACCATCATTTAATGTCTATTTTCCCTGCTGGCATGAGTTGGACAGTTTGATAGGATATGGCATGCAGCAAGGCTGCGTTTGCCTTCAGTGTCAACATTGGCATGTTTTGTATGGCTGTATGGTTGTATGCCCTTCCTAATGCCAGCCACCAGACAATGCATGCTGAGTGCTTCTTTTTTTTTTCACCACAGGCACTAGTGAGATTGCCAAGTAAGTTGGAAGGCAGAGAATATGAGGAAAGAGGAAAGTTCACGTGGCTAAGTTCTTAGGAAGGAGAAGGTGACTTTATGCCAGGTGCTAAGGAGCTAAGGTATGACAGAGGGGGACACACAGCTATCTCACATTGTAAGAGTAAGTAGTGACAATTGGAAAGATGAAGATAAAGAAGAAAGATAGCAGTGATGGTGGGGAGTAAGCTTCTTAACTGCATGCATACATACTCATACATACACAAACACAACACGCGTGTGTGTGTGTGTGTGTGTGTGTGTGTGAGAGTAAATACACAGCTGAAAGAGATACTAATAGTTTCATGCTATTATGATACTCGAAGAGGCATATTTATAAAACACGCCATGAATCTTAAAGCAAGATCTCAGGTTCTGTTTATGCATTATACAGAGTATGTAAGACATTTGAGGAAAGATTTATGTTTATAAAAAAACAGATATGTAATAACAGATAACTTTATTTATCAAGAAATGTTATGAGGATAAACATAAACCTTCTTTTCTATAATGTTATTCAAGAAAGCCACCTTCAGCTTCAAAAACTGCTTCTATATGAGATCTAAATCATCTACATGCTCGAATCAAGTGGTCCTGGTTCATTTTGGACATTACTCTGACTATGGCAGCTTTCAAAGAATCTTTGGTGTTATGGGCATGTTCATTGACCTCTCTCTCAACAACGCTCCACATGTAATAGTCCAATGGATTGAGATCTGGAGAATTAGGAAGTCAAATGTTAGGGGTTATGTGACCATGAAAATTTTCAGCCATCCATTCCTGTGTTAATAGAGACATGTGTGATACTGCAGAGTCTTACTGAAACACATATGGCTTTCCATTGCATACACTGTCTATCCAGGGCTTAACAATTATTTCCAGGATCTCAATGTAAACAGCAGAGTTAAATCTAAGGCCTTGTGGAAAGAAGTAAGGAGGCATCACATGTCCTTCATTGCTGACAACCCCTAAAACTATGACAGTTGCAGGAAATTTTGTATGTATAACACTTGGAACTTCAGAAAGGTCTGCACATAACCATCTGTCATTTCTTCTGTTAACTTTTTGATCTTGGTCGAAGTTTTTCTCATTTGAGAAAAATCAAATCAAATCTTCTGTTGGATTTTTCAGATTGTTTAAGAACCTTTTAGATCTGATGTAGTGATTTTATTTTGCCTTTTCTGACAAACTGGCCTTTCCTCATCATATAAGACTTATATCTGATGTCTTTGTAGACAACATTTCTGACAGTTCCTTCTGACACATGGAGATCTTGTGCAATTGACCTCATAGACTTTCTGGGATTATAATCAATGGTCTGTTGAACTTGCTGGATAAGTTCAGGTGTTCTGATGATTTCAGAGCATTTAGAATGCTTTTTATGCTCTGATACCGGTGATATGTTTCCATCTACAAACTTTGTGGATGAAAGATCTGGCAACTTTAAAAAATCGAGATATTTCTAAATCGCTGTGCTCAGCCTTTATAACCACAATAACAGTATGCCTCTTCATTTCTTGAGTAAGCTGAGAGTCTGCCATTATTATTTTCTGAAACAAAGATTATACAGAGTTAGCAAAAAGTGCAGCAATGACCCCGAAATGGTATGTCCTCAAATACCTTACGCACCCTGTATATATTTGAAATATTTAATCCATAATTGTTAGTCTGACAAAATATAAATTGCGTTTTACCTATGGCTCATTGGGAACTTTATTCTAAGTGGCCAGACATAGTTTCTTTTGAGATTGTCACCCTAAAGGATAACATTATATATGATCATCATTTAGGGTTCAATTTTCTATGCTAGCATGGGTAAGACAGTTTGACTGGAGCTGGTAAGCTGGAGAGATGCACTGGACTTCTGCCTGTTTTGGCTTGAATTCTATGGCTGGATGCTCTTCCTAATGCCAACCACTCCACAGAGTGGATATCTTTTACATACCACTGATATGGGTGCCTTATACATGTCACTGGCACAAGTACCTTTCATGTGCCACTGGTACTGGCCACAACTAGTTAGCTTGATGTGTCTTTTCAAGCACAGCAAGTTGCCAAAAGCCTTGGTCACTTGTCATCACCTTCGTGAGACTCAACACTTGAAGATTAGATTTCACCACTTTATCCCATGTCTTGCCGGGTTGACTTCTTCCACAGGTTTCCTCCACATTTACAGATTGCCACTTCTGTACATGGCTGTCCTCATTCAGACACATCACATGGCCATACCAGCACAGTCTTCTCTCTTGCACACTACATCTGATGCCTCTCATACCCAATTTTTCTCTTAAGACACTTACACTCTGCTATATGTGCACACTGACATTGCACATCCAGCTTCATCGCACATATTAGCTTCTTTCAAGTCTTTGCATATCCTCTGCAATTACAGCATATATATGCATGTGTGTGTTTGTGAGTACCCTTGACAAGACATCATGTGAGGATAGTAAATGAACAACATTCTCACACAAGTGAACTTCTTTGTTTTTAGTTTTCTGTAAAAAACATGTCTAGCTCATAGGAAAATATTATTACCTTGCTTAGAAACAGATGAGGGCTGGCAACAGGACAGACATCTGACTGACTATAGAAAATTTGCCTCAAATAACTCTGTCTGCCCATGCAAGATTGCAAAAATGAATGTTAAATGATGATGATGAGAAAGTGTTACTTTAATGCTATATGGCTAGCATCCTCGTTTCCTCTTAATGTTAATTCTTGTGAAGGTAACATTTTCCACTGGTACATATGTACAGGAAAACTTCTAATTGACATGCTTTGTGTGTCTTTCATTCACCTTGCAATATAAACCAAATTTTAGTAAAAAGGCCTGCAAAGTCAGGCTGTTCATGCAAAGGTGATGTTACATGCATATTAAATGTCCAGTGTAACATAGAGGCTGTGGTAAATGAGGCAGAGGTAGTAATATAGGATTCTGTACAATACATGTATAGAGATGTGGGTGCAACAAAAAGTGCTTTTAAAACCAGACTCAAGCCCTTTTTATGAAATCCAGGAGAGACACAACATAGCAACATAGGTGAGATACACACAGGTAATGAAAAAGAAAACTGCACAATATTTCAATTGGAGATTATTGGAAAATTGCAAATTTTACTTCAACTGTAATAAGAGGTGAAGACATAGTTTAGCAGAGAAAAGGACTATTCAGAAGAATTTGTTCCAACCGGGGGTCTTACTGAACTCTAGACTTGAAAATTTCCCCCCTTGACCTCATCACAAAAATATATCTTAGTCAACAGGTCAGTTACATCCTAATAGTAAGATTTGGTTCATGTCTCATTTAAAGTCCTCTCACTGTAAAAAGGTACCCTCCTGCCCACACCAAGTGCTTACACACATACACATACACACACACATCTAAGCATGTTTTCCCCAATCTATCTTTCCTATCTCTCTCTCTCTTTCTCCCTTACCCTCTCCAGCTCTCACTCTCCATTCTACAATCACATAAATAAAAAATATTGGGGTGGATAGTTACCACTTGAATACCGACATGTAGGACAATAACTAAAAAAGGACCATCTAAGAGATATAACTCAGATGTGCTTAAGGGTCAGCTTTGTTATAAAGAGCCCAATTTATACACTTCCATTCAACCATGTATGATGACTGTTAACATACCATTACACACATAGAAGCTTCTTTAAAATGAAACTAATCAGTAAGATAAATTCACTGTTATGAGATTAAATCTATAATACAGTCTAATATATCTACTTTATTGCCTAATATATAGTTGTAGATTTTTTTCTTTTTGATATATAAAGACTTATTGCACAATAAGCGCAGGAGTGGCTGTGTGGTAAGTAGCTTGCTTACCAACCACGTGGTTCCGGGTTCATTCCCACTGCGTGGCATCTTGGGCAAGTGTCTTCTACTATAGCCTCGAGCTGACCAAAGCCTTGTGAATGGATTTGGTAGACAGAAACTGAAAGAAGCCTGTCGTATATATGTATATATATATATGCATGTGTGTGTATATGTTTGTGTGTCTGTGTTTGTCCCCCCCGATATCGCTTGACAACCGATGCTGGTGTGTTTACATCCCTGTAACTTAGCGGTTCTGCAAAAGAGGCTGATAGAATAAGTACTAGGCTTACAAAGAATAAGTCCTGGGGTCGATTTGCTTGACTAAAGGCGGTGCCCCAGCATGGCCACAGTCAAATGACTGAAACAAGTAAAAGAGTAAAGTAAGTAACTATATATGGATCTGTGGTTAGAAGCTTGCTTTGCAACTACATGGTTTCTGGTTCAGTCCCATTGTGTGGCATCTTGGGCAAGTACCTTCTACTATTGCTCTGTGAACTTAGCAGTTCTGGCAAAAGAGACTAATGTGCTAAGTATCAGGCATAAGCAATATTAGCATCAATTTGTTTGACAAAACTCAAGTAGCCATGTCCCAGCATGGCCACTGTCAAATGACAGAACCAAGTTAAATCTGTGAGCATATATATATATATATATATATATATATATATATATATATAATTATATATAAGCATAAAGTCAGGAGGTATGAGAGGTGAATATAGTTTTATTAACCATGTGACTTCATAGGGTTACAGCTGTTACACAACCTTCTTCATGAAGAATTAATTTCAGTGCATAAAATATTATGTGTATATCTTTGCTTTAATGTCTGTTCAGCATAATTATAAATAATTGCCTATTCACAAATTTTATCTCATGGATATTTTTTGATTTTTAATTATACGAACACTTTTAATTACATTACACTACTTTGTAATTTATTACTGAGTGGACTGATTGACAAGTCCGTATGAGGAGCTTACTGTGGGGCATCCAGCTGTAGAAACTCTGCCAAATTAGATTGGAGCCTGGTGTTGCCATCCGGTTTCACCAGTCCTCAGTCAAATCGTCCAACCCATGCTAGCATGGAAAGCAGACGTTAAATGATGATGATGATGATGATGATGATGATGATATATATATATATATATATATATATATATATATATATAGGCAAATTTGTTGTTGAAAATGCACCTAAATTTGAAAAACTTGTAATTGTTTAAAATAAATTTATTTACATATATACCAAACTAGTTTCAACAATATTTTTTATTTATCAATGGTAAAAATTTAGAATTATGAATTAGAAAAATACGTTTAAATGTTTCAACGTTGACAAGTTTAAATGTTCATAACAGTCAATAATAAAAAAACTGGGCATCAATTTGTTTGAATGTACAAAGTTCATTAGTGTTAGTGGTGATCAACAAGAAATGAATATCATCAAAGTTTCAGTCATACTGTGTTAAGAGAGAAAAAAAAAACAAGGGAGAAATGAAGATAGGAAGAAAAGGGATTTGGTTTACAGTTTCTCTGATTGAAACATTTAAACATATTTTTCTAATTCATAATTATACTCATTTGGTATATATGTAAATAAATTTATTTTAAACAATTACAAATTTTTCAAATTTAGGTGCATTTCCAACAACAAATTTGCCTAAATTTTTTCCTGCATGGAAATATATCTTCTCTTTTGTTATGTGTGTGTGTGTGTGTGTGTGTGTGTGTGTGTGTGTGAGAGAGAGAGAGAGAGAGAGAGAGAGAGAGAGAGAGAGAGAGAGAGAGAGAGAGAGAGAGAGAGTGTGTGTGTATCTTAAGTCCTTGTAGGGTATAAAAGTAGGGTATTTCCAGAGAAGCACTCAACCCAAGTTCTGGGCTATCAACACTGTTGGAATTCCAGACCAATACCAAAATTCTTCAAGAGTCGAAAATTCTGGTCTCACATTCTTTTTCTTCTTTTTCTTCCTCTTCATCCTTCCCACATGATCTCTGTACTAATTATTCACTCGCTAACTGTTTTTATTTGGTTTTTTGCTTCTTCCCGATATAAACCAAAAGACAATGTCTGGAAGTTGCACAATGTAAGGATGCACCTTTGACGCAAATCTGATGAAGTGCCACTGTATTGTCTAAAACCACAAACATTCTATAAATTTTTACTTTGAATGGTTGAATAAACTGGCATCGCAAGCAGAGTTGGTACAGAAACAATTGTAAGGAATCATAAAAGCTGTTTAAAGAATGTTTTTGTCTTATTATTTGGATTGTGTGTGTGTGTGTGTATGCATACACATGCATGTGTGTGTATGTATACTGTGTGTATACATATATACATCATCATCATCATCATTGTTTAACGTCCCCCTTCCATGCTGGCATGGGTTGGACAGTTTCACAGGAGCTGGCCAGGCAGGAGCCTGCACCATGCTTCTGTGTCTGTTTTGGCATAGTTTTTACAGCTAGATGCCCTTCCAAATGCCAATCACTTCACAGTGTGGACTGGGTACTTTTTAAGTGGCACCTGCACTGGTGGGGTCACCAAGTAACTTTGCAATGTATATAATATATGCATTAAGCATAGGTGTGGTCTGATTATTGAAACAAGTAAAAGATAAAAGATTAAAAAGTATGTTGGTGTGCATATACAGGGTGGGCCAAAAGTAAAGTTTACTGTTATCACGTACGCACTTTAAATTTCTTTTAAAACAGTTTATTTCATTTAAATTTCTATCTTACAAACTGAAAAAGAAGCTTGACAAATTTAACTAAATTAGCATAGAATAATGGTTTCATATTTTTGTTATAATTAAGATCTAAACATTAATAATATGAATGCAAATGGGATAGTTGAATAACTGTAAACCTACTTTGGGCCATCTTGTATATATATATATATATATATATATAGCATTAATAAAATAGATGGAATAAAATCTTTTATTCTATATATATATATATATGTATTTTTAAGGGTTTTTGACATATATTTTTTTATATTCTTGCATGTCCCACATGCTATACCTTCATTTATGTATTCTTTTTTACTACTATTATTATTTTTTTCCTGCTGTACCCTTATTTGTATTTTTATTTTTATTTTTATTTATATTTTGATTTCAATTGTATTTTTTTATTTTTATTTCTATCTTATTTTTGCTGTTGTTTTTCTTCTGGTCTCTACCACACCTCTGTTTTTACCTCTTGCTCTACATCTGTATGTAACCCTTTGTGAATCTCTGAAGAGGCCTAGAGGTTCGGGCATGTAACCCCATTTCAAAATGTCATCTGATAATCACTCCGGAAAGGAATATTCGGATAGAATGGGACCTGCCAAAACTAGGCCGAAACAGCTGTAAGATTAAACTTCTGTTCATCCTCTAATTCCTTATGTACTTTGTACTTCTATATGTAAACCATGTTGGCAAAATAACATAGTCTGCCATGGACACCTGTGCTTTGGTTCTTTCTTTCTTTTTCTTTTCTTCCTTTCTTTTGTCACTTTTGCTATGAATTAAATTAATGAATTCAACGGGATACACCGTCTGCAAGTAGTTGGGTTCAGCATATTATCCTCTATTTTCTAATTGTTACACAAATTTTGGGTAAAACCTCCACTTTTACCCGCTCCCATTGATTGCACCTAGTATAGCACTAGTGTAGCAATAATTGGGTACCCTCCCAGCAGTATACTGGATAGATACTATCCCTTAGTGGGTTGTACCCCCAACCCCTAACTCTCTCACGTTATATATATATATATATATATATATATATATATATATATATATATATTTATCTATATATATTTATATATATATATTTATCTATCTATCTATCTATCTATCTATATATATATATATATATATATATATATATATATATATATATATATATATATAGAGAGAGAGAGAGAGAGAGAGAGAAGAGTATTGTAGTTCGCTTGAAGCACTGTGCATTGTTTGTGTCATTCAAGACACGTTATATTTCACACACACACACACACATGTATATACTTTTATCTTTTACTTGTTTGTCAAAAGGCACTGCACCCATGCTGGGGCACCACCTTGAAGATTTAGTCGAATCAATCGACCCCTGTACTCATATTTTTTTAAGTCTGGTACTTAATTTATCGGTGTTGCTTACTGAACCGCTAAGTAATGGGGGTGTAAACACAACACTGGTTGTCAAGGGGTGGTGAGGGACAAACACATACACACACATATGATAGGCTTCTTTCAGTTTCCAAGGCTTTCGTCGGCCCCGGGCTATAGTAGAAGATATTTGCCCAAGGTGTCAAGCTTACACACACACACACACACACACACACATATATATGCTTACAGAAATACACACACACACATATATACTTATATATACACACGCGCTCATTTTTATTTATATACATGTATACATACACACAAACGGGCGTGTTTAAGGCTCTAATTCCTTGCATGCTTACATATGTATAGATGCGTGTGTGTGTGTGTGTGTAGATAGATAGATACATAGATAGAGAGAGATAGAGAAGGGAAAGCGATAGAGAGGCAGACACATACGTATAGCTATAAAGATTGACACAGCACACCCAGTTATTTATATAGTCCTATACCGTGAGAGTAAAAGAGAAAGCTAATTTAGTTAATTCAGAAAATAAAACGAAAGAAAACGATGTCACTGCACTGCTCTTCTAACGTACATGTATATATCTATATAGGAGCAAGAGAGAGAGAGAGAGATCAGGCCGATTAAATTAATTATCAACAAAACGACCGAAAGAACGATAGCACTCTCTTGCCCTCTCTCCTTCTCAACCTCTATCTCTGTGAACCTGTATGTACACATACACACACCAGCTCCTTTAAAACCGTCCAACTTTTGCCAGTATGCAAAACGGGTGTGTTAAATAATGATGTGCATGAAGAGAGACAGAGGAAACTAATTGAGCAGAGAGATATAGAAAGATATAAACAACCATCTCATATTTCGTTCTGTTACTCACCCTATGTTCACCATAGTGACAACAGACATTCCTTACATCACAATGTATATTAAACATATACACGCCTGAATTCCTACTGATCAAACTGCCTCTCCCTTGTAAGTTAAAACTTCTGCTTTC
>NC_142951.1:21687766-21700266 GCF_046866305.1 Octopus bimaculoides | reverse complement strand
AACATTAATGGTGTTTACCACCTGGTGATGGGTGACAGGCGATTGACTATTATTCTGCTCGGTTGGTGCCACGTCATCTGACACCTGATCAAAAGCTCACCAGCGTGATCACATCACGAGAAAATCTGACACTGCTGGAGGTAGATACAGCTGGTTTTCTTGAACGTATCCTAAACCAGGATGAATGTTGGATTCATCACTTTGAACCAGAAACAAAGAGACAATCCATGCATGTAGAACCACCCCTCCTTACCTGCTCCAAAGAAGACCAAAATCGTTTCATGTGCAGGGAAGGTGATAGCCGCAGTTTTGGGGGATGCAATAGGCACTGTTGGAAAAAATAACAATTTTTAATATTTTATCATAATTATTTAATACAAAATAATCTACTGGTAATTATCATCATCATCATCATCATCATCATCATCATTTAACGTCCGTTTTTTATGCTGGCATGGGTCAGATGGTTTGACTGAGAATTGGTAAGTTGGGAAGCTACATCAGGTTCTGATCTGATTTCGCAAGGTTTCTATGGCTGGATGCCCTTCCTAATGCCAACCACTCCGAGAGTGTAGTGGGTGCTTTTTACATGCCACGGGCATGGGTGCCATTGATTGAGTACGAAAATAAAGTGTCTTGCTCAAGGACACATAACGTGCCGCCAGAAATCAAACTCATGACTTTATGATCTTGAGCCGAATCCCCTAATCACTAATATATATAATATAATATAATTAGTGGGACTCATGTAAATTCCATGGAATGAAAAAATTTAAGAGGACTTACTTAAGAAACAGTAATTTGCATTTTTATAGCATTCAGAGTTTAGCTATCTTTCAATATACTTCATGTTCGTCTACATTCATTTCTTCATGTGTCTGTTGGTGTTGTCTTTTTTTTTTTATTATATCTTCTCCCTGTCACTTTTCACTATCAACACACCACCACCATTACTATCATCATCACTATAATTTTCAGTAACAAAGCTCATTTCAGTGTAGCTGTTTGTTTGATGATGTATCTCTACGCTGACAATACAAATACTATCTGCCTCTCTCTCTTTCTCTCTCAGTATAAATACCTCCCCTGTCCATCTCTCTCTATCTTTCTTTAACCTCATCACCAGAACATCATTCTCTACTAAATGTTGTATCCTAAACATATCTCTTTCTCTTCACCTTTCCCTTCAGTTGACCACAGGACACATTTGGCCTAAGTGTTTTAATATTAATTACCTTTCTCTACTTCTTCCTCTCTTTTTTCTTCACTCCCCCCTCATCTCTCTCACTTTTACTCCACTTCTCACTCACTCCCCTCCCCCTCTCTTATTAACTAAAGTATAACAGGTAAATGAACAGGCAGATTATATATATATAGGCACAGGGGTGGCTGTGTGGTAAGAAGCTTGCTTCCCAACCATATGGTTCTGGGTTCAGTCACCTTGAGCAAGTGTCGTCTATTCTAGTCTCAGGCCAACCAAAGCCTTGTGAGTGGATTTGGTAGACAAACTGAAAGAAGCCAGTCAGATATATATATATATATATATATATATATATATATATATATATATATTTATGTGTATATATCTATGTGTGTCTGTTTGTCCTCCATCACCACTTGACAACTGGTGTGGGTGTGTTTATGTCTCCGTAACTTAGTGGCTCAGCAAAAGAGGCCGATAGAATAAGTACCAGGCTTAAAAAATAAGTACTGGGGTTGATTCATTCAACTAAAAATTCAAGGTAGTGTGCCCCAGCATGGCTGCAGTCTAATGACTGAGTCAGTAAAAAAAATATATATATATCAGCATAGAAGGTGGACGTTGGACGATGATGATCATGGACTGTTCTGTCGCAGATGACAGATGAAGGTTCCACAAGTTCTTGTTGACCATCTCACACATGATTTGTTCATAATGATCAAATATTTGTGCTGTACATTAGCTCCTTCCCTTCATCAAATCGGCATTGTCGTCTGAACAGGTACAGATGTCAAAGTGGTCGCAGAGCAATGTGAAATGAAATGAAGTGTTTTGCTCAAGAACACAACACAAGGCCAAGTTTGGGACAAAACCATGATTTGGTGATCGGGAGGGCAACACTAAGTATTGGGCCAAGCAGTATGTATGAGTATATGCGTATATTTGAAAATAACTAAATAAATAAATGGGGAAGGTATTTATAAGCCATTTAAAAATACAAAAACTGTTAGATTCACTTCAACATCTAAATTTAATTTCTCAAAATATTTTTGTTGCTTTGAGACTGCGACCTGTTCACTGACAAAATTCCATGCAGCACGGAAGTTTGTCTGAACAGGTCGTGGTCTCAAAGCGATGAAAATATTTTGAGAAATTAAATTTAAATGTTGAAGTATATCTAACAATTTTTGTGTGTTTTAAATGGCTTATAAACACCTTCCACCCTGCAATTGTTTTTGTTTCAGCACATGATCTCAGATCAGGTCACTTGCTATACAAGTACATCTCCGTAATGAATAAGTGTATTTATATATATATATATATATATATATATATATATATATATATATATATATATATATATATATATATTCTTTTACTTGTTTCAGTCATTTGACTGTGGACATGCTGGAGCACCACCTTTAGCCAAACAAATCAACCCCAGGACTTATTCTTTGTAAGCCTCATACTTATTCTATTGTTCTGTTTTGCTGAACTGCTAAGTTACAGGGATGTAAACACACCAACATTAGTTGTCAAGCATTGGTGGGGGACAACACAGAAACATAAACACACACACACACATACATATATACTAACAGATATACCCAGCGTTGCCTGGGTTATAGAGAATAATGAAATTTTAAAATGCTATCTAGATTATGCAGGTCTCAACTGCTAGTAGCTGAGATACCAATTTTCTACATTAATAACTCTCCAACCCATCCCAGCTTGGAACATAGACATTAAGTGAAATGTTAATGTCAGTGTGCATACATGACAGAGTGTAAGCACCCTGAGAGAAAAGTTGGACATAAGCAGCAGATGAGGTGTGCAAGAGGGAGAGCTGCGTTGGTATGGTCATGTGTTGTGTATAGATGAGGACAGCTATGTGAAAAAGTGTCACAGCCTAGCAGTTGAGGGAACCTGTGGAAGAGGTAGACCCAGAAAGACCTGGGATGAGGTGGTGAAGCACGACCTTCGAACACTGGGCCTTACCGAGACAATGACTAGTTACCGAGACCTTTGGAGATATGCTTTGGAGACAAGCCAAGTGAGACCATGGCCCATGGCCTATGCCAGTGGGTGTAACCAGCCCACTTATGAATACCCCTCATTCATTGGACAATAAACTTTGCTTGCGAAGACCTATTGAGGAAAGTGAAATCAAAATCAAAATCACTGACGTGGTCAATGAGATATATATATATATATAAGGACCCCTTTGGTCATGAATGACCATGGGATTGCACCTGGAAAGTTACCATCCAAGGCTCAAGTCTGGGCAAGGTTGTTTATGGAAGACCAGCTGTCACCCATGCATATGAGCCTCCCCTTTCCACACCACCGATGTTATCCAAGGGAAAGGCAAAGGGGCCGATACAGCTTGGCACCAGTGACGTTGCATCTCATTTCTACAGCTGAGTGAACTGGAGCAACATGGAATAAAGTGTTTTGCTCAAGAATACAACACACAGCCCAGTTCAGGAATGGAACACACAACTTCACAATTGTGAGCCTTGACACTCCAGCCACTGAGCCATATACCTTCACAATATGTGTGTGAGTGTGTGTGTGTGTTTAAGAATAAACATATATTGGGTTGTCCGGAAAGTTTGTGCCGATTTATAGTAGCTTACCTTTCGACTTATTTGCCATGGGACCACCTCAATTCTGAGAAGAGGGTATTTTCAAGTTAAAGTAAAGATGGAGACGCATTGTGCAACAAAACAGTTCATATTTGGTTGATTAAAAATGTAATGGCAAGTATTTATTGACTTTTTGCTTCCCTTTAAAAATCGGCACGGACTTTCCGGACAACCCAATAGCTTCAGGCAGTTAAGCTATTATCAGATTGCAGTCCAACAATGGCTTAACTGGCCGAAACTTCAAAGTCATTATCAGCAGTATAAACTTGTTTAAGAATAATAAATTTATACTCTACAAAAGTACAGAATAACCCCTGAAATTAATGTAAAATTGCTTTTCTTATAACTAAACATAAAAACAAACACCCACATATCTGTACAGACACTTATATACATGTAGATATATAGTATTTTTTTTTTTACTTTTTATCATTTTACTTGTTTCAGTCACTTGACTGCGACCATGCTGGGGCACTGCCTTGAATGGTTTTAGTCGAACAAATTGACCCAAGAACTTATTTTTTTTAAAGCCTCATACTTACTCTATCAGTCAGTTTTGCCAAACCGCTAAGTTATGGAGATGTAAACACACCAACCACTGGTTGTCAAGCAGTGTTGGGGGACACAGACACAAAGATACACACACATAGATATATATATATATATATGATGAGCTTCTTTCAGTTTCCTTCTACCAAATCCACTCACAAGGCTTTGGTTGGCCCGAAGCTATAGTAGAAGATACTAACTCAAGGTGTCATGCAGTGGGACAGAACCTGGATCTGTATGGTTGGGAAGTAAGCTTCTTACCACTCAGTCATGCCTTACCAACCACATGGTTCCAGGTTCAATCCCACTGCGTGACCCCTTCGGCAAGTATCTTCTACTATAGCCTCGAGCCGACTAAAGCCTTGTGGGTGGATTTGGTAAATGGAAACTGAAAGAAGCCCATCGTATATATATATATATATAATAATACAAAGAATATATATACATGTATACACACATATATGTACATACTTACATCTACATGTGTATATACATGCATATCAGGGTACAGGACGTTAGAACAATAAACTACAGACAACGGAACGAACACATAGGAAAACGGAAAGCCCCTTGGAATATCCCTTCATCAGCTGTCTCTATTCTATCTAGACGTTTCGAAGACCAGACAGGACGTACTCTAGAATAGTCTCTTCCTGAGTAGTGGATCAACCAACTACACAGAGGATTCCAAGGTGGCAAACACAAACCAAGACAGGAAAAAATGGACAGTGAAAACAACATTCAAAAGCCGTACGGCCAAACGCAAATCTGAGGTAGAACGCTAGTAGTTCGTCTTGCCTTCACAGCGGCTGGAGTGAAAAGAAAGCTGACCACAGGTCACACGAGAGCAGAGAGGATGGTGGAGGGAGGAAATGGAACAAGGAGGAAGGGACAGAAGCAGTGAAGTAGAGGCCAGGACAGAAGGGTAGATAGGAAGATAGAGGAAGACAGATAGATAAATAGATAGAGAGGATGGTGGAGGGAGGAAGTGGAACAAGGAGGAAGGGACAGAAGGGTATAGCAGTGAAGTAGAGGCCAGGACAGAGGTATAGATAGAAAGATGGAGGAAGACAGATAGATAAATAGATAGAAAGATAGATAATATATATATATATACGATGGGCTTCTTTCAGTTTCCATTTACCAAATCCACCCTATGATTGACCGTTGACCAAACACTATTCAATTTTTTTTCTTCGTGTTTTTCTCCTCGTCTCTGTATTCTTTCTGTTGAAGAACGTAGCTCGAAACGTTAAAGACTTTCTGTATTCCCGAGCGTCAAACTGCTACATCCTTTTGTTGTTTACACCACCTGTCCTTGTCTGTTGTTGTTTTTTCGTACATTCTCCCATATATATATATATATATATATAAATATATATATATATGTATGTATATGTGTGTGTCTGTGTTTCTCTTTGTTCTCCCATCACCACTTGACAACCAGTGTTAGTGTGTTTACGTCCCTGTAACTTAGCGGTTCAGCAAAAGAGACTGATAGAATAAGTATGAGGTCATAAAAATAAGTCCTGGGGTTGATTTGTTTGGCTAAGACCCCTCAAGACTACTCCAGCATGACCGCAGTCAAATGACTGAAACAAGTAAAAGAATAAAAGAATGTTATGTAAGGTCATTAAATATTCTTTCTTACTCTAGGCACAAGGCCTGAAATTTTGGGGGAGGGGCCAGTCGATTAGATCGACCTCAGTATGCAACTGGTACTTAGTTTATTGACTCCGAAAGGATGAAAGGCAAAGTCGACCTCGGTGGAATTTGAACTCAGAATGTAAAGACAAACAAATACTGCTAAGCATTTCGCCTGGCGTCCTAACGTTTCTGCCAGCTCACCACCTTAAGGTCATTGAATGAAAAAAAAAAAGTTTTGGCTGTGTGGTAAGTAGCTTGCTTACCAACCACATGGTTCCGGGTTCAGTCCCACTGCGTGGCACCTTGGGCAAGTGTCTTCTACTATAGCCTTGGGCCAACCAAAGCCTTGTGAGTGGATTTGGTAGACAGAAACTGAAAGAAGCCTGTCATATATATGTATATATATATATATATAGGTATGTGTATGTTTCTATGTCTATGTTTGTCCCCCTAACATCGTTTGACAACCGATGCTGGTGTGTTTACATCCCCGTAAATTAGCGGTTTGGCAAAAGAGACCGACAGAATAAATACTAGGTTTCCAAAGAATAAGTCCTGGGGTCGATTTGCTCGACTAAAGGTGGTGCTCCAGCATGGCCGCAGTCAAATGACTGAAACAAGTAAAAGAGTATGGTATTACTTTAATGCTTGAGACATTGAAATTAGTATATAGTATCTTAACGTTTCAGATATTAGTCTTTTTTCAGAAAGAAAAAAAGAGAAGTATATGAAGAGAGAGGGAGAGAGAAATAAGGCGTATATAAAAAGAAAGAAATATATACTATAAAATTTATAAATTAAAAAAAATTCAGAAAAACTTCCCAACGGGAGAAAGGTGCAGGCATTACATCAACTTTTAGAAACCAGTTGAAAAAAGCAGTTTTATGTTAGGAGGGATGTGTGTGTAAATGTGAGTTATTTTCAGTTAGTGTTTATGCGGAAGAATGGTCTAGGTGTGTGCGCTTAGTGTGGTGCATGTGTATGTGTGTGTGTAGGTATTGTGACGTAAGTTAGTTGGGAATTGCGGGGGATGTGTGTGTGCGCGCGTTTACATGTATTACGGGTTTCATTTTATAACATTGATAAATTGATGACTATTTTATTGGAGTACATATGAAATGTAACTCAATAAAAACCAGTTAAGATTTGGTCTATTAGTTATACAAATACGGGTAGATAGATAAACAAACAGGAATAGATAGGCGAACACACAGATCGATAGGTAAATAAACTGATATGCAGAAGTAAACAGGAATGAACGGAGGTATAAAGATAAAAGGAAAAAAAAATTACTCTGCTAAATAGAACGATTGATTAAACACACACATACAGGAAGATAAACAAATAGACGAATAGATAATCTGACAGATGGGTAAATGTATGGATGGGTCCTAAATTTGTAAATAAATAGGTGCACAGCTAGACAAACAATCAGGTGGATAGATAGATTAAGGAAAACTTAAGTGAGAAGGGTATAACCGGACTAAAAAAATCTGCTGCAAAAACATGTTTCTAGAACTTGAGAATACCCTCACGCTTTGTAGTTATAATGACGGTGTGTGTGTGTGTGTGTGTGTGTATGTGTGTGTGGTGCATCGTAATCCTTGATTTCAGACCAGCTGGTTTTTATTTACTTGTACTTGTTATAAAAAGATCGAATTCTTCTATCGAATGTGTTTGATCCTCATATTTCCTAAGGGCTACACATACACGTAACTTCGCGTCTGCACACACACACACACACACACACACACACACACACACACACACACACACACCTCAAGCCAACGTGGCTGCTTCTACGTGGTTTTCCGACTGCAATAGCAGTTAATTCTCCCTCAAGTCACACCCTGCTACATTTTTTTTTTTTTTGACATATAGGCGCAAGCGTGACTGTGTAGTAAGTAGCTTGCTTACCAACCACAATCCCGGGTTCATTCCCACTGCATGGCACCTTGGGCAAGTGTCTTCTACTATAGCCTCGGGCCGACCAAAGCCTTGTGAGTGGATTTGGTAGACGGAAATTGAAAGAAGCCTGTCGTATATATATATATATATATATATATATATATATATATATATATATATATGTATCATCATGTGTGTGTATATTTGTGTGTCTGTATTTGTCCCCCTAACATCGCTTGACAACCGATAGTGGTGTGCTTACGTCCCCGTAACTTAGCGGTTCTGCAAAAGAGACCGATAGAATAAGTACTAGGCTAACAAAGAATAAGTCCTGGGGTCGATTTGCTCGACTAAAGGCAGTGCTTTAGCATGGCTGCAGTCAAATGACTGAAACAAGTAAAAGAGAGTATATCGGTTAGTGTAAGTTTTTGACAATTCACTGAAAGGGTTTTGATCCCAAGTCGGGGCGATCAGAACTAGAGATGAGACAGTAATAATGATCTCTCTCTTTCTCTCTCCCCGCTCTCCTATAATTTACACTATCTTCTCTCCTTACGCGAATACATCGTCATTTTCCTTTGTATGTTTGAAAATGCCATTAAAAAAATCTCACCTGAATTACATTAAATATATTGAAGGAAGGGCCAATTCATATATTTCCCGTTCTATATTCCATATAGTCATTCATACGTGTGTTTGTTCAGAATGGGTGCGGGCAAGTTTTATATACTGTCATATCCCTTTCATTGAATGTGTATCTGTGTTCACATATATATATATATATATATATATATATACACTCACACATATTCTATTATTCTATTACCGGTTTCAGCCAGGGACTGCGGCGAAGCTGGGGCTCCACCATTAATACTAATGCTTGCTTATTTTAGACTCACTTCTCGGACCTATCCCCAGAATCAGGTGGACAGAGCTTCCCTTTTTCGCGTTTCTTGCCCACCAATTCTTTTTTCACATTAAAATCCCGATATCATCATACTCTCCACCGTCTGAAAGGTATTTCTTAAATATTTCCTACCTGTTTCAGTCATTAGACTGAAGCCATGCTGGGACACCGCCTTGATTGGGGTTTAGTCGAACGAATCGACCGTAGTACTTTTTTTAAAGCCTGGCACTTATTCTATCAGACCATTTGCCGAACCGCTAGTTTATGAGAACATACACAAACCAACTGGGTATCAAACGGTGGCATATACACCCTCATATACACACACATATGACGGGCCTTCGGTTTTTGTCTACCAAATCCAATCCACTCACAAGGTGCCACGCAGTGGGACTGAACCCGGAGCCATGTGGTTGCTAAGCAAGCTTCTTACTACACAGCCACTCCTATATCTGTATTTGTAGAAAATTTCATTAAACCGTACAATTTTTTAAAAGTAATGAGCAAAATCAGTGGGGCAGGTGTCACATTTTTGTAAGTATGCCTATCTGTGTGTGTGTGTGTGTGCCTACAGCATCTTCAGTGTAACGTCTGCCTTTTCATGCTTGCGCGGGTCAGATAGGATCTTCAGCCACACTTTCTACAGCCGGATGCCCTTCCTGTCGCCAACCCAGGTGTTTTCAAAGAATATGGGAAAAAAAACTGACACATCTTCTGCAACAGTGATGTTCATTTACAACTATCGCAGAGATAGTAACGTATGCGTGCGCGCACACATGCGTTGTTTTTTTTTTTTTTTTTCGGTTTCTGTTTACCAGATCCACTCAGAAGGCTTTGGTTGGCCCAGTGCTCTAGTTGAAGACATTTACCATAAGTGTCATCATACAGTGGAGTGGTTAGGGCAGCGGACTCGCGGTCATAGGATTGCGGTTTCAATTCCCAGACTGGGCGTTGTGAGTGTTTATTGAGCGAAAACACCTAAAAGCTCCACGAGGCTCTGGCAGGGGATAGTGGCGAACCCTGCTGTACTCCTTCACCACAACTTTCTCTCACTCTTACTTCCTGTTTCTGTTGTGCCTGTAATTCAAAGGGTCAGCCTTGTCACACTGTGTCACGCTGAATATCCCCGAGAACTACGTTAAGGGTACACGTGTCTGTGGAGTGCTCAGCCACTTGCACGTTAATTTCACGAGCAGGCTGTTCCGTTGATCGCATCAACTGGAACCCTCGACGTCGTAAGCAACGGAGTGCCAACACCATCATACACTGGAATTGGATCCAAAGCCATGTAGTTCGGAAGCAAGTTGCTTAACCATACAATTACACGTGGTTGTGTGTATGTGTGTGTCCTTGCTTGGAAACAGGTGTGGGTTGGTAGCAGGAAGGACATGGGGCCATAGAAAATTTCCTTATATATATGCGTGTGTGTGTGTGTGTATTAAGGTTTTGCTTAGGCAAAGCAATGCTAATAACTTGGTTTAAGAACTCAGTAAACATGTCTTTCAGAATAAAGCATTAGGCGAGTACATACCATGATTAGATTAATAGACAAAGGAATATGAATTATTTTATAGTCAGCCTTATTGACTTTCTGCTGTTTCTGCTATCAGATACTTGTGTACTACCTACCATATTTCTATATTTTCGGGGGTGATCTTTTCCATATATGTAAATGCTTTCCCAAATAAACTTGCATTTCATCGTAAAAGCTATAAAATGACGCGCATGCATTCAATTGAGTGTATTAGACCTTGTAGCAGAAACAGCTGTAAGCTTATGAAGTTGGTTCCGTAATTCACGTCCCCTTGGCATTTATCTAATTTCACACACGCGCACACATTTTGTGAAGACTATGATGTTAAAAAAACAGTTTCAGACTTTCACAAAGTTAAGGGTAAACTCACTGTATTTTCACTGAAATATAATGCAGATGCAAAATTATCAGTTGTGTGTTTTTGTGTATGTTTGTGAGTTTGGTCTCCATGGTTTTACATGCCAGTCTGTCCCCGAGTTATTAGCCCTTGTCTTTCACCACTAAGTTTTATCACCATTGCCTACCTTTCTATTTACCTGTCTACTCAAATATCTTACTATTACCATCCCTTGTCTCACCTTTTTATTTCAATTTCTAATTCCTTTATATTTTATTTTCATATCTTATTTTATTCTTGCTCATATTTTCAGCTTTCGTCATCATCACTACCAACAATATTACCATAATTTATCATTATCTTTTTCATATTTTGTTCTTAATTTTTTAGAAATTATTATTAGTTTTATTATTAATATATTTTACACTACTAAAAGGTATAATAGACCTGCCATTAACATAGGACTCTAGTCCTTGGTGCATTCTTTAATTGAAAGAAAATGCATTATGTTTGCATTGTCGTTCTATAATAATAAACAATTCACATTCTGTATCAATTGTGTACCTTGCTCTAAAAGGTTTCATTATGTTCGCTTGCACTAGTAATCCTAGATAAAAGATAAAACACACACATCTGTATATATATATATAATTTATATAAGGGCATTACTATACAATGACGCCTCACAATAAGAGGGACTCCAGAAGTCAAACTGCTATAATAAGCACATTTTTATCGATCTCTTGTTTAACCGCTAAGTTACGGGAATGCAAACACACCAACACCGGTTGTCCAGTGGTATGGGGGCACACACGACCTTTTCTTCTTTCGGTTTCTGTGTACCAAATTATAGCCCGAGACTATAGTAGAAGACACCCATGATACCACTGCATGATACCCATGCAGTGGTATCATGTGGTTGGGAAACAAATTTCTTACCTTACTTACCTGTACATATATATATATATATATTGTGTAAAAATATATATATATATATATACACACACATACATCATATATATATTGTGTAAAAAAATATATATATATATATACACACATACATCATATATATATTGTGTAAATATATATATATATATATATATGTGTGTATATATATGTATGTGTCTGTGTATGTATGTGTGTGTATATATATATGTATATATATATATATATATATATGTATATGTGTATGTATCTGTATGTGTATGTATATATGTATGTATGTGTATATGTGTGTGTATGTGCATGTATTTGTGTGTATGTGTATATATATATATACGTATATATATATATATATATATGTATATATATATATATATATATATATATAGGGATTGACAGTAACCTGCTTCTCCAACTGCCCTGCATATCTATATATATATATATATATATATATATATATATATATGTGTGTGTATGTATATGTATGTGTATGTATATATATATATAGTTTTAGGGAAAATAACCAATTTTCAAGAACTCATCGATGAAAATCCACTATCACATATAGAAAAATTAATAATTAAAAGCACAATAAATGAGTATAATATAAAGTAAAGTAAATATCATAAGATAAATATAATAAAAAGATTACACGTGTTTCATAACCAATTTTCAAATAGAAAAGAAATTTAAATCGATTAAAATCAATTGAAATTATCGAAAATAAGTTCTATTCAAAAATATAGCTACTCGTCAGATCGTAAGTAGAACAATAATTAGATATATATCTCAACCAACAATAAGTACCAAATGAATTAATATGAAAT